>NC_092809.1:0-300856 GCF_040954645.1 Diabrotica undecimpunctata | reverse complement strand
ATGACAGCTAATAATTTATTATTTATTATCCATTAAATGGAACAGTTTGAATTTGTCTTTCTAACTATTTTACAAAATAAAGTTTTGGAATCTATAAATTTAGCTGTCACTCTTTTGCAGTCCAAAAATATGGATCTCTCACGCGCTGTAAAAACAGTACTTTTACATAACTGTAAAGAATTTTTATGAAATCTTAGGCAAAACTATAAGTCATTTTTACAAGAATCCAAAGATTTTGCTACTAATTGTGGCTTGCCCTGTACTTTTAAAATCAAAAGGTTTGGTAGAGTTAAGAAGCATTTCAATGAATTATTACAAGATTAACGCATCTCAAACCCTGAAGAAAGATATAGAATAGGCGTGTTTTTCGGAAATCTGGATGTAGTCATTCAACAAATTCAAGCCAGTTTTTAAGTATGTACAAAGTAAACGACGATTTTGAAGTTTTAGATCCTAGAAGTGGATGTCTTTTCAAATCGGATACAGAATTTTTTGCCCAAGCCAGTTAATTAGTTACTGCGTACCCGTTAGATTTAGGTAATGAGTTTTTGGAGCAACTGCAACTTGTTAGAAAATCAATAAGGATACAGTTGGAATCGGCAAACTCTATTTATGATGCAGTCAAAATTATTCTCATAGATTTTCATTGCACTAGTGCTTGTATACCAGAAGTGTGTCATGCGTACATCTTATTTTTAACTTTACCCGTCATGACCGCTAGTTTAGAGAGATCTTTTTCTAAACTTAAATTCATAAAATCATATCTTCGTAATACAATGTCAGAAGCACGGTTACCTTCTCTAGCGCTTATAAGTATCGAAAATAAGGTTGCCCATCAGATAGATATTAATAAAATTGTAGACATATTCGATGATAGTAGTGCACGAAAAAAGTTGTTCATCTTATAGAATAATATTATGTAATAATGTAATCCAATGTTCCACCTTATCGAATGCTTTTGGTGGAACATTGGTCAGAAAAGAAGTCTTTACAAAATGGGAGAATAGACTATAGATATACGGACTTAATTTCCAACATATATGATCAAACAACAACATCCATCAAAATATGATGGATGAATTAAAGAGCGAATCAACAAAAATAGGTCTACAAATGAATTATAATAAAACGAAAATTATGACTAACCAACCAAAATAATTAATAATTACAATAATTGCACAAACAACTGTAGAACAAGTAAAAGAATATGTATATTTGGGACAACTAATTAAATTAAATAAAGAAAACCAGACCGGAGAAATAAAGAGAAGGATACGGTTGGCTTGGATATCCTTCGAAAAACTTTTCTATATACTAGAAAATAGAAAATACCCCCAATATTTAAAAAATAGAGTCTTCAACCAATGTATTGTCGCTGAGGTGATTCCACGGGAGGTTGTGGATCTCCACCAGTCGCTCTGTCTGCTGCGGCAGACGATCGTGTAAGCCTCTGTGAATCCATAGTACTAAAACAAATGATAAACAGAGGGAAGGAAGAATAAAAGAAAATCGGAAGAAGGTTTTCTTTATTTACTAAAAATCGGCGCGTCGGGGTCAGTTCGCCAAGGTTTTCCCCATATAGAGAGTATATCTTCGGTCTTCGTTAGACGACGTGTGTGACCAAGCAAAACGAAAGGGTGTAAGCCTCGTGCTTGTACAAAGTTATCCACTTATAGTACGTGTTACTCAAGTTTGGATCCCGGAGATAAAGATATCTCGGAGACCGTCTTTAGTAACCGTATGAAATGGTATCTAACTTTTTGTTCAAGCTTGCGGAGGACGTGTTTGTTGCTAGGCCGGTACGGCAGAGCAGAAGCGCGAACTAACCTCCAGACACGCCACGTAAGAAGATCGGAGAGGTACCTAAAACAAATGGGTAAGAGTATGAAAAATGACAGAAACTAACATAAAATAATAAACAGGTAGAAATGAAAGTAAATATAAACAACTTATCTGTAATTGAGAATAACGGTTGGTTATTAAGAAATATACACACATATATATATATAGCAATGCACATAAATATGAGATATGGTTATGGTTTAAAGATAAAATAATTCAAATGGCTGTAAGAAAGGTAGGATTAGTTCAAGCTGGACTCTAAAAATATAAATAGCTCTGGAGCAACGACGTTGCGACAGAAAAAGGTATTAAAAATTATAAATAAATAATCACAAGTAAATGTCAAAGTCAAAAATATCAGTATAAGAAAATAAGCACCCACAAATATCACAACTATAAGTAAAATACGGTATATACGAAATATCCAATAAACATAGCACAATAAAATGGAAATGTTTCTGAAATAAATAAGTAGCAAATACCAAAATAATATTCTTACGAATATTAAATAAATACCAAGCTGGATCTTGAAGAAAGGGCGGAAGAGAAGTCTAATTCTCTTCCAAGGTTTCGAATATGAAAAGCTAGTAATTTAACAGTGAATGGGTATTCCCCAACCAGAGGTCTTATCTAGATTAAACTCGAAACCGAATAGGCCTTCTGCAAAAAGTGCACCGTCTTTTATCCCATTTTCGTGGCCTTGGTGAGTGTTGAAAGTGGGCGTAACCGCTAACTCACCAATCAGAAAATAGGATAAAGTCAGGGACCAATCAGAAGGCCGGAGGGTGAGAAATGCGCAGATCTGGATGCGTATTAGTCAGTTTCACGCTGTCTACGTGGCAGATCTGACGACAGTATACTTTCTGTTCTCACCTACGGTTCTCAAACTTGGACATTTACAAAGGAAAACATGAAAAAAATAGCAAAGACCCAAAGAGCCATGGAAAGGCAAATGCTTAACATCAGGCTATCAGACAAGAAAAGAAATACTTGGATCCGCAACAAAACAAAAGTGACCGATGTATTAACGCAGATAGCAAAACTTAAGTGGAAGTTCGCTGGACATACCATAAGACAGAAAGACGACAGATGGAATAAGATGATTATATGATGACCATATAGTTACAAACAAAAAAGAGAAAGGCCACAAATGCGATGGTCAGATGACTTGAAGAAACACGCAGGCCCGCAGTGGATACAAACTGCCTACAATAGAGAGACGTGGAAGAAGGGAGAGGAGGCCTATGTCCAAAATTGGACAGCAAGGGCTATATAGATAAATAGAATAATTTCCATGGCTCTTTGGGTCTTTGCTATTTTTTCCATGTTTTCCTTTGTAATCATTTATTAATTTTTGTTCTATTGTATTCTATACCAATAAAGATGAAAAATGTAAGGTAGTTGTTATAAACAGTGCATCAATACAGTAACACATAATTATAAGTTTTTGTTACACATTGCATGTTTTTGTTAAGTCGCATTTAGTAATTTTTTAAAGGGGACACCATTTATAATTTTGCGGGGGGATCCTGACGGAGTTTGTTACGCCACTGTATAGAAGCTTACATAAATGTGAGTACACATTTGTGTCACATGCTAGAATAAAATTGTACACAAATGTTGTAGTTGGTAATCAAAATCTATTTAGATATTTATTATTTAGTACTATTGTCCATTAATCAGTTCTTAATAGAATTGTGATGTTTTGTTTTCAATCCATTGTTTAATTTCATATTTATATCTAAGTTTTTTATAATTTCTAACTTCTTTTAAATTCTCTGGAACTGAATTATATTTGGGCCCTATGTAACCAACATATCTCTGGAGTGTGGATTTATTACATTTATGTACAATTGCATTATTCCTTAAATATCAAGTTTGATGGGTATGATTGTTAAAGTTTAATATTATCTTCTTTTCATGTATATGTATAAGGGCTTTGTAAAAGAATAGTTTATGTACAGTTAAAAATTGACTTTCATTTTATAACAGCTCTCTAGAATATCTTAAATATTTCCCGTAAATAATTCTTATTAACCTAAAATTCCACTTAAGTTCAAAATCCCCATTAGAATAGAAATATTTGTATTTTTATTACTACTGTAGATTTACTATACCACATTCCTCTGTGTAGAAGGGGAAACCTGCAGCCTGAGTTGTGTATTCCCTCTGACCATCCCCACCTACGCAGATTTTCGTCTGAAAAGAAACTTTAGTTTGGCTCTACGCCAAGCAGATTAACAACAGATTCAGTATATGGTTGATGGAAAAATACGGGAATAAAGAAACAAACGTGTTCCTTCAAAAATATATTTTTACAATAGTCAATATTTAAACATCAAAAACATCATCATTTAGTGAGTGTGGGTGATGTTTCTTAATGCATTTTAGGGTTTCAAATGCCCTTTCGGGTCCGCTAAGTTGTTTGTTATAAAATCTAAGTATGAAATGATCATCACAAATGTAGACTGCTATATCGGTTAATATTGAGTATTTAAAGGCAGTGTCTAGTTTGGCTTGGAGAACGTCCTTTTGGATATCGCCGGCTTCATTTTGGAAACCGAATAACTTGGAAATACAGAAGATATGCTCTTTTAACTTTTCGTCGTCGACGAAATCACCTTGTCTTGCCTTTTGAAACAATTCGGGGTTAACTCCGGATTTAGGAAGGCATTCCTTGTGGTAGCTTTCAAAGTTCTCAAATTTTTCGGAAATTATATCGGCCTAAAAACATACAATTATTTGTAAAATAGAAGGAAATAAGCAAATACGTCATGTATCGGAATTTATGACCTATCATTTTTTGTTGACATAAACACGATATCAGAATTTTCAGTACTAATTTTAATGTTAAAAGCAATTTTATAATCTTTTATTTAGATAAATAAACTCGTGGAGAGAATATAATGTAAAAACAATAACAGCTTCTAATTTTGTGATTTATAAAGGCGCGTACTGACTTGAGCAAATTTATTCGCACGAACGCTGTGTGGGCAAAAATGCTCAGATCTGTACGTGTGCCCACATAAAGTTAACCCGCACGAATGCTATCCGGTCAGTAGTCGGTTTCTGAACGACATCAAAGAAAATGTACGCGTCAATTTGCCCTAGACATGGGCAGTCTGATTATTTTTAACGAATCAGTTCTTTTAAGTCGTTCACAAACAGGACAAATAACCCATAGTGTGGTAGAGATATGTAGATGGTGTGTCAATGATGATATGATGATGATATGAAATCAAAGTCACCATAAAAAAATAAAACAACAATTCATTTCCTTTTCTGGATATGTTAAAGTCTGGCAAATCATAAGTGAAATGGCTTATGAGCGTGACCAGTATTGTTTTTCTATCGTAATTATAAATTGCAATTGCTGGATCCAGCATCCAGCACTTAAGCTGGATCCAGCGTTTTTTTATATGCTGGATCCAGCAAACCATGCTGGATCCAGCAGCGCGGATCCGCAAACGTGTCAAATTCGAAATAAGTTACTTGATGTCTTCATTAGCCTCTTTATTCAAAGCCGTGAGTCGGCAACTTGCCATTCTATCGCGCTAGCAGGTAGGACGTGCCACAAGTGCGATTGAACTGCAACTTACTCTTAGACCTCTTCTATTTGTCTAATTTTTAGTTGACTTTCTGCTCTCGCCAGTAAAAGTGTTTTCACGCCTAATAAGTGCCTCTCTCAATCTGCTGTACTGCCGTGTGTGTTGTTTGGAAACTGAATGGTAAGTAATTTGACTAAATATCTTATAATTTAGTATAATTTATGATAAGAACATCACTTGATGATTTAGGTAAGTTAATTGAATAAGGACCGCCAGTCAATAGTAAACACTTCCTTTTTAACTATCAACACCGATCTTATCACAGTGCGAGTGCGATCTTTTACAAAAATATTTATTTTTTCCCATTTCCCAGCAATTTTTCGCCAACAGCCTTTTTTCTTGCGGTGGACATGATATCTAGGTCTAGCTTCATCTAAAATCAAAAAGTCAAAAATTTTCCTGTAGTTTATAGCTCTGGCTAGTGAACACATGAGGCAATTAAAGAAAAAACGAAATTTGAAGGTTCTACATAAGTTTAAACACATTTTACTCATTTTTTCAAATTTGACCATTTTCAAAGTATTTTTTTTATAGAAAACAAAAACGATTTGACCTAATGAAAATTCCTTCGTTTATTCACTAGCCAGAAGTACAAACTACAAGAAATTTTTTAATTTTTTGACTTCAGATGAAGCTAGATGACGCTGTTGGCAAAAAATTACTGCGAAATTAACAAAAATTAATAATTTTGGCTGAAATTCTTTTTTCAGAGTACTCCAAGTAATGTACTTTTATATGTCTTAATTACAAATAAAAATAATTTTTAGTTTTTGAGATATAATTTTTTTAAAAAGTCGTTTTTTTATACCCTCATGACCTATGTAACCCTTTAATTTTTAGTTTTTTTTTAATCAAAAATTCAACAAATATAACTCGTCCAGATAAAGAAACAGTCTATAAAGGGCTGCCGGTGGTCATGTTTTTTCGCTCACACTAAGACTAAAGCTCACACATATATCAAGCGTTTTTGGTTTCTCATTCACACTCACGTTCAGATAGCCGTTGCCATTTACAGTTTGTTTCTTTATCTGGACGAGTTATACCTTATTTCACAGACGTTTTTTTTTCTTTTCAGATTTAATGCTGCTCCAGTTACTCCAATATTAATTAAAATGTCTCTTGAAGATGATAAAAAAAATTGTCGGACTTTTTCACAGAACTGGATGAAGTGCAAGATGCTCTTTATGCTCAAAAAATTGTTGATTAGCAACGGCTCAACAATAGGCTTAAAAGGACATCTGAAAAAGATACACAACATCTCTTCTTCAAGTTCCAGCACAATTATACCAGCTCCCAATGCCCCCAAAGCAACCTCGTCAAAAAATGATAATCAGGAAGTAGTTCCGAGCAAAATGTCGAAAAAGACTATTGATTCCTACTTTGAAAGAGAAAATTCTATGGAAGGTATGGTTACTACGATGGTTTGCAAAGATGGTTTTAGCTTGAGTTCATTTTGTATCTCACCCGACTTGAGACGATTATTCGCAAAAAGTGGATTCCAATTACCAACTTCTCCGAACACTATAAGAGCGATAATTTAGAGGTATGCAGAGAAAGTCCAAGCAAATCTTATAAAAGAATTTACTAATTTAAAATAAAAAGGACAAAGATTTTCTTTGAGGTTCGACGTGTGGACCTCCCGAAAAAATCACAGATACATAAATCTCAATTTGTACTAAGCAGAACAATTTAATCTAGTTTGATCAGAATTCACGGCTCGTGCACTGCCGAACATTGCATTGAATTAGTGGCAGAACGGTTGACAATTTTTGGTTTAATGGTTGAATCCGACACCATTGGTATCACAACCGACGGCGCATCCGTTATGGTGAAAGTTGGCAAGCTCATGCCTGGCTATCAACAACTGTGCTATATATTTTGTCTACTTATACAGCACGTCTACTACAGCCTTCATTTGGCTGGAGTATACGTGCTATATAAAAAGAATCCTCAAAGAGAAGTAGAATAAGCAGCAATAGACGACACTGATGAATGAGAAGACGAAAATGAAGATATGGAGACAGAGATGAATGAAGGATTGGCAGTAACAATCGAATCAACATCGGTGAGTCTTGTTGAATTGATTCCCGTTACAGCGATCTACTCATGAAAATACGAAAAGTTGTTAAAACGTTCAAAACATCACCTACCAAAGACGACATGTTCTTACAAAAATATGTCAGGGAAGAGAAAGACAAGAAATTAGGTTTGATTCTTTGATGTTTTTATCAAAAAAAACCTCTGATTGGCATAAGGACATAATTGCAAATAGGTTTCAATATGTTCTGCAACGTGTTGAAGATAACTGCGTGATCGATATGAACAATGCATCATACCATTAAAGCAGCTGAAAAGCTGAAATGCAAGAATGATTCTAAAAAAAAAATATTCCGTATTATGAGAATGCAGTTAAGGTAGAGTTGATGTGTTTAATCAAACAACATCGTCCTAATCATATCGATTATCGTAGTGGATAGAATGACCCGGGCTAGTGGTGTTACTGTTGTAAGACTTCCATCTTATCACTGCGAATTGAATCCGATTGAGCTAATCTGGGCACAAGCAAAGCGTTATGTGGCACGTTATAATGTAACTTTTAAAACAGAAGTTGTAAAGCGTCTACTAAACACTGCTATTGATGAGGTTACGATATTAACAGGGCAGGAAGGTCGAAAAACGAATGTGCGAATTAGATGTTGATATTGACACTAACGTTGACACGTTAACAAATGTTGAAAAATAATTCAAATACGGAATATATTATTAACAACCTAATAAAACATGAGATTGGTGCAATAAGAATAAGAGTGGCGCAAGATAGGCGGGGTTGGAAACATCGCCCATCTCCAGGTTTGGAGGAAGAGGAATATGTTCAGCAGTCGAATTTTAAAGCTGGGTTGTAACATTTCTGTTTTACCCCGTTTATAATAAAACACCGAAAAATATTTCTAATATGTTTGCGTCTCGGATATTGATAATATAAACATTTTTAGTCTGTTTATAATAACAGAAATTGCCATTTCTTTTGATCTTGATTTCGCTTGGATATTTTGCGCATCAAATAAACAGGAATCTTTCCATTTATGTTTATACCGATTTGGGAGAATAATATCTCTGCTCGGTGAGCCCGCTGCCAAAGCAGTCTGGATTTTCTTAAAATTCGTTATCGTCATTCGTTATCTGTTTTTGCCATCGGATTAGTGAGCAGTAAAAGAGAATGATTGGGGTGATAAGAAGATTCTTCAATGGACAACGAGAGGAGTCGGTTTCATTGTTGTAGTCATGTAGAATTTTCACATCGCTAATGCGAAAGTGTAGCAGTAAGTAGCAGATTGAGTTCTGAAAGGGCAAGATTTTTTCGGTGGTCCCAAAAAAAAACTGGCAAACATTTTCGTTTATTTCTATGAGTTAGGAGGTGAATTTAATCTCAAAATGCTATTTGGCACTCTTTGTAAAGTGATAAAATCATTCAAAACAAAAAATCCAATTAAATATAATGAAACTAATCAATTAATTAAAAAGAGAATGTTAAAATAAAAGAAGCTAAGGAGAGAATGTTACATGAGCAATGCCAAGAACTAGAAGAAATTGAGAAAAAATATGACTTTTTTATCATGCATAAAAGAATTAGAGAATTAACAGGAATGAGAAAAACACTTCAAACTAGGCAACTAAGAGATGAAAGTGGTGCACTTATAACAGATATAAACAAAAAAATGCAGAGATGGACACAATATATAGCACAAATTTTTGAAGACAAAGAGAGAACAGAAGCACCAAAAGAATTTAAGGATGATACTGGGCCTGCCGTTATACGAGAAGAAATTTAATATGCAATGAAACAAGCTAAAGGTGGTAAATCTCCCGGGCCTGATGAAGTTCCTATCGAATTACTCAAAATTGTGAATACTGAATCTATTGGTACAAATACCTTGGAGCATGGATCACAGAAGATACTGATCAGACAAAAGAAATAAAATGGCGCATATCGCGATATCAATATATCGCTCCAAATAAAAATGCTTCGCTGTTATATTTTCTCTACCTTTTGTATGGGGTTGAAGCTTGGACACTTAAAAAATCCATTAAAAATCTAGAAGCATTCGAAATGTGGTGTTACCGACGTATTTTGAAAGTATCATGGATGGATCGCAAAACAAACAAACAAGTTCTCGAACAACTAGGAAAACAATGCGAAGTTTTAAATTCCATAAAAATCAAGAAATTGGAATACTTGGGGCACATCATGAAAGGTGAAAAGAATATAATGCAGGGTAAAATCAAAGGCAGAAGAAGCGTAGGAACACGTAAAATGGTTTGGATGCAGTTCAATTGAACTATTCAGGCGCGTAACCAACAAAAGTATAATTGCCAGAATGATTTCCATTCTCCGATAGGAGCGCTACTTGAAAAAGAAGTAAAGTGAAAAACAACAAATTTATTCGATGTTTTAACAACCCATAACAACTTGTCTACGATTATATTCTGTGGAAATTAAAATCAGTGTAAAAATTTGTTCCATCGTTAAACATAAATATATTTGTAAATGTAAAATATAACACAGTAAAAAAATTAGCAAAGAGATTATCATTAAAAGTAATTAATCAATTTGATAAATAATTAAGTTACAAATAAATTAAAATGAAACGATGATATAAACTAAAAAACTAGGAAAAAGTCAATAAAAATATTTTCATAAATTCTTTATGATTAAGTTGCAAAAAAATTACTAGACTACAATATCCAAGGGAATACAAGATATTAAACAATTCAATCTGATACGGTGGCAGTGAAAAGGAAATATCGTATTAGCAATAAGTAAGTATATTGTACAGTATAGTATAGTATAGTATGCTATAGTATAGTATAGTATAGTATAGTATAGTATAGTATAGTATAGTGTAGTATAGTATAGTATAGTATAGTATAGTATAGTATAGTATTTATAGAATTATATATTATTATATTATATTATAATTATATATAGAAAACACTTTCCACATCTTGTCTACTAGGACCCATATTATTAGGTGTGAATGGTCAACCCAATACAATGACACTTGTGAATCATAAATTTTACATTTCCGACTAAGAATCATAAATTGTAAGAAGTTTATTGCGGGCGGCCCGCAGTTGAAAAGGGTATTTATTTATAGCTACGGCCGGGCCAAAACGTAAAAAACACGTTTTTCAATCTTATTTGCTCTCGTTATAAGCAAATTTACCTCGCTATAAAGGGTTATAGTTCAATAGAAATTTCACGGGACATCTAATGTACCTCGTTATAAGCGAAACCTCGTAATAACCGTGTTCGTTATAAAGGGAGTATACCTAAGTGATGTTTAGCTCTTCAGAATATATAAGTTTAAATAAAATATTTAAAAAAATTTTAATTTATTAAAAATATAACATTACATATACATTAAAAATATAACATGATAATTAAAGATACCTTTAAGAATTAAAGATACCTAAGGATAATTTACTGAATAAATACTTACATATACAAAGGAAACACCAAAGACTAAACTCAAAACCAAGAACTTCATGATGATTTTTGTTAATTTAAACTAAAAGCAGTCAGTAATATTATATAATAAAATCTTTTGCTTCCTTGCTTATATATATTATTCAGAAATATTTTGTAGCAATTTAATCAGGGTCGGATCTATGTCATATATAAATTCCCTGCTCGAATTGCGATGAGGTATATATTGGGAGTAGCGGGTAGGAACTTCTCTGGATACTATCAGGGAAAATAAATCGATCCCTGCCCTCCGCAGATTTCATAGATTTCCTGACCCAGGAAACTAGTACCTGCTTAGAGTCCCTTATCCAAGGTCACGGATGAAGTCCACAACGGCAGCCACGGCGGAGAAGAATACCTTCAGTACAGCGTGGATGGTGGAAGTGGCAATCCCCTGATTTTAGGGATGGTATAGAATCACTCGCGAACCCGCTCGGCAAGCGTGGTTTTTAAATATGCTAAAACCTGCCAAGTTGAAGATGTCGAGTATCAATACGAAATTACCTCAGGTGAGTAGAGTTACACACTCAGAATCTCACACTGAGCAATCAGTTAGCCTCATGGATTCTGGGAGAGGCAAATATTTGACTGAATCTAATAAGAAAAACTACCCATCATTGCTTCGTATAGCCACTTACAATATAAGAACTGTGAGGACCTAAGAACACCTTGACGAACTAGAACAAGAGCTCTCAAATATCAAATGGGACATATTTGGACTGTGCGAAACTCGCTTACCAGGAGAAGCATGTACCATCTTAAAATCTGGTCACCAGTTATACCAGAAAAACTCCGTAGAAAATCATTACATAGGCGGTGTAGCGTTCCTGATAAACAAACGAGCTCCCTATAAAAAACGAAGTTCTGTGCTGATTCAAACAGAGTGATATATCTTGCCATCGCTTTGAGCAGCCAATATAGCTTACAAATAATACATGGATATGCACCGACAGGAAACTCAACAGACGAAAAAGCTGATACATTTTATGAGGATGTGACAACAGCAAGAACCAAGAAAAATCACATTTCATAATAATCACAGGAGATTTTAATGCAAAATTGGAACAAAAGAAGAGGGCGACACACAATATATCAGTCGCTTTGGGCTGGACAACAGGAACGAAAGGGGTGAGATGTTGTGTAACTACTTAAACAACGAAAATTTATTTTGTCTCAACACTTTCTTTAAAAAATCTAAACAACATAAATGGACATGGATCAGCCCAGACAAGAAAACTAAGAACCAAATAAACTACATACTTTACAATAACAAAAACATATGCACCGACGTGGCAGTACTAAACAAATTCTATACCGGGAGTAACCATAGATTGGTAAGAACGAATATTAAAATATACCCAACCACCGATTTCCTGTTTCAAAAACAAACGGAATACCATAAAGAGCTAAGCACAAGACTAAAATCAATAGAAACACTGAAACAAATGGATATAACGGACTAGCCAATAAAATAAAAGTAACTGTAACAACATCGGTTAAGAAAATATGCTCAAACACGAAAACAGCCAAAATATCTAAACTCCAACCTAATACAATTGAACTACTCCAAGAAAGACGAAACAAAACAGATCGAATCTCGGACAGCTTCAAAAGTTTAAACAAAAACGTGAAGAAAGAAATTAGGAACGATCATAGAAACTATATTAACAATCTAATAAAAGATATAATACAAGATAACTGCAATATGAAAGTACTGAAAGCAAAAAACTCAAACAGCACAAGAAAAATCATAGAAATAAAAAATGAGAAAAACGTCACCGTCCGAGACAGAAAGGAAATAATCGAGACCCTTTGAAAAATTCTACACTAAATTATACTCGGTAAATACACAACCACAACAAAGACGTACTGAACGAACAATAATTAACACCGGTTCAGAAGAAATACCGGACATAACCGACTATGAAATAAGAATGGCCCTAAATCAACTAGGAGAGAATTCTAGAATGGAGACGAAGGACGACAACAAGAAGCATGGGAAGACTTCAAAAAAGATGGGTAGATGACATAAGAGCAGTGGCAGGGAAACAGTGGATTAGATTGGTCCAAGATAGAGAAAGATGGAAGCAATTGGGAGAGACCTACATTCGGGAGTGGATGGAAAACGGTTAACAAGGAGAGATATATTGCACAAACCAGTCAGCTACTTAATATGACAAAAAAACTTAACCGCACTCACAAAACATGAAAACGAAAGAAACATAAATTTGATTTTGACAATATTAAGATTCTAAAAAGTGAACATAACAGAAAAAAGAGGAAGCTCCTAGAGTCTATAGAAATTAAAAAAATAATAAGGCAATAAGTGATAAAAAAGTTTCTTTTTTAAATCTTATAGGTATGTCTTTTAATAAAATGTTTTTCAGTCAATATTATATCTTGAAAAAGACATGGATATCCTTCCAAACCATCGAAACCATGGTTATTCTTCCAAACCATCAATGAAAATGTCTTAGTGTCATAGATAGTCTTTTTTATAAATTTGAGCCCAAGAAATTCTACTGAAGAGTATACAGGTTGTTTCAAAAAGATATGTCATAAATTAAATCACGCATTCCGGGGACAAAAATAAATTGATTGAATTCAACTTACCTTAGTACAAAAGTGTACACAAAAAAAGTTACAGCCCTTTGAAGTTACAAAATAAAAATTGTTTTTTTGCATTATCTCCTAAACTACTTGAGATTTTATAATGAAAATGGACACGTTACTTTCTTATTCTGAAAGCATTGTTCATACAAAAGAAACAACAAAATCTAAGCGCACAGAAAAATTTAAAGGGGGGTGTGCAGCCCTAAATCCCCCAAACTTTTGAGTACGTTCAAATCAAATGAATTTTGTGGCATTATTAGTTTAACACATTATTTTTAAAACTTTTTTGCCTCCTATCACTTTTTCGAAAAACAGTTTTAATTGAGTTAAGGCTCTTTTCATTAACCTTTAAAAAATTACATGCAACTAAATAAATGGCTTGAATGAATTAACAAGTACAAAAAATGTCTATAACCTCTATAAATACGATATTACAATAAATGTTTAAAATGACCCCCATTTTCTTCAATACACATTTGGTATCGTTTTAGTAAGGAAGTGTTCTCCATAAAACTGTACAATTTTTGAGTGACAATAAAGCATATTTCTATTCTATTCTATTATGACATTAATCTACAATCACTATTCTCCCTCCACCATCACAATTGTTATTATCATTTTTGACTACTACTTTCTACCAACACATGCCCATTGATAAGAGTTATCATTTTCATCTATGCGAATAACCAATAATCACCGACAATCTCAACCAACTGAGATATATTCCTCAATTTTATTTTCCCCCACAATTTTAATATTCCAGTCTTGGAATCATCTTCTATTTAATTATTATTCCTACTAAGTACGTTTCTTTACTTACTCCGTAAGGCGAAACGCGTGCGTAGTTCGCTCACGATGCGGTATTCTTGAGCTAAGCGCATGGAGTGACGTTTCGTTTCGTTGTGCCGTTTGTCGGCTTCGTGGTTCCAATAAATGCGAAAGCACGGCCTATGGATCCTTTTGGCTTAAAGAGTTTTCAGCAAGAGGTGTCAGAAAAGTTACCACAGGGATAACTGGTTTGTTCATAGCGACTTCGATTGTCAACTCTTCTTATCATTGCAAAGCTGAATTCGCCAAGCGTTGGATTGTTCATCCAAAGACAGGGAACGTGAGCTGGGTTTAAACCGCCGTTAGTTTTGCGCACTTCGCTACCGTCCGTGAGATTATGGTTAAATGCCTCTAAGACCGTATTCTTTCTAGTCAACGGTGGCAACGATATATCTTGGTGTTCCAAGAGTCTAAAGGCTCAAAACAATGTAACTTTACTAGGCAATCGTAGTTTGCTACGATTGTCGTACGAGCTCTTATTTCCATTGATATTATCTGTTTACGGTAGGATCGATCTTGCTAGTAGACCAGACCTTTAGACGAACGAACATGGGTATTATAATCTTTTCGATGTTGGAACTAGGAATTGTCTGCATATGACTTACGTACCATTGTGTTGTTACTTGCTAGAGCAGTTTCCACGCTGCGATCTATTGAGATTCGGCCCTCAGCTTGGGGATTCGTCTTGTCGGTAGGCAAGACCTATAATATTTAAAAAAAGTCGTTTTATGCAAAGTCTATATGCAAAGACTTTTTAACAGTATTTACTTTACAAAAAAATCTGTCCATATTTCAAATATTCACATTCTCTTAGTACCAAGAATCTCAGAATACCGATACAGAGTATCACACCTAGTTTCAGTCAATATGGATATTACTTATATAAAATAACTCCCTCACCACAAATATTTGTTTGTCCATCATTGAGTGGACAATGTATCACATCACTGACAATTAATATATCCTGGTAGATCTACACAACCACCAGTACAAGTCACTACTTTCTTACAACTACAATAAATTATTATATTCCCCACACATTACTCAAATTATCCTAGACATGACCCTTAGTTTACATTTCTGCAAATATGTGTATCTTTTGTCTACCACGTTCAATAAAATAAATCTGCTTCGTTAGTCATTCTTCCTTCACAATCATGCTTAGTATCATTTATTGAATTTTATCTCTCTTCATATTATTTCAACTGAAAACACCTCTGGTCAATTTTAATTTATAGTCAATTTAAAAAAAAATAAATATCATTTCTCTAAATATTATGAACTTTAATTTGAAATACATAAAATTAGAATATTATTAACATATGGGTCCACGACCTTGGATTTATTTCTTTAAACAAACTATCATTCATGTCTTAATGTCATTTTTATTTAAACAGTGAATTTTAATTTCCGGCATCAGAACTTGGTTAGCTGATGTAGTTACAGACCAACCCTCATTAGACCAGTAAAATAACGATTTGCCCTAAGAAACTCTTTGATACAGCTATCCAACTGCTTTTGATAAATTTGGTGAAAGACCAGGGCTGATCTGTTTTGAAGTGGATGTGAGTGACGGCATTCTAATTTTTGCAAAAAAAGTTCTATGATAACTTTATTAATATTAATGGACTTCCTTCTCTATTTTAAATAGGTCGGGAATATTAAGAAAAAAAATTAAAATATTTAAAAATTACTAAAAACATCATTTTTTCTACTTTCGTTGCTTGTAACTTAAAAAATACTCATTTTGGAGCAAAGTTGTAATGAAATAAAATAGATTTAATGATCTATTGTATCCCTATATAATAAGGGTACGTAAATTTACGGTTGCGTTTCATCGATATACCTATTTTATTTTTTGTTTTCCTATTTTGTGAGAGATGCCATTACAGTTTACTTTTATTATTCACTCGCATTAACCTTAATCTGAAGCTATTTACTTTTGACATCTCAATGCAGTTACTATTTTTCTTGGGAGAGAAGAAGTAAGATTAAATATTTACCATGTCGGGATAGTATTATGAGGCTTTTTCCTGGTATTTTTCTTATGATTTACTATAGAATCACTAACAGGAGAATTTTACTGTCATCATTGTATGGTGGTTGTCTTTTTAAAGACATAATCACATGCTCTGATTTTTCTGACAGATATTCTTAAGTTAAAGTTGATTTCGTGTAATCTAATGAACCCTCTTACAACAAAGTCGTCCCAGGAACACGTCTCAGTAATATTGGCAATATAATTTTAAAGTCGTCTACTTTAAAATGTATATTATATATATATATATATATATATATATATATATATATATATATATATATATATATATATATATATATGCCCGACAGCTTCCTATTTGGGTGTCCTTTTCACAAGGACACTCTATTGGGAACCTGATTTAAAAGCAACTTTAGATAGAGCGAGAAATAGAGCTCGACTTCTTAAACTGCTTACAAGGAGAATTGAACAAACACAGAGACTCTGATATACACTTATAAAACCTACATTCCACCCATTATGGTGTATAAAGCAAACTTATACTGCCTTCTGAAAGCCCTTCATAAATATAAACTTCTAACAGCTGAACGTAGAATCTTGCGTAGTGTAAACAACAAATGCTGGAGATTTCTCCCCCGTGAAATACATAAGATATCCAATGTTGTAACTATTATCGAGAGATTAAACTCTCTCAACAGGAACTTTACTTTTAAAGTCATAAACGACCCAAACTCAAACACACAAAAGACTCTAAAAGCTTCCTGTTTTTCCTATGGTCACGTATGATCCTGAAAACCAAAAAACAAAAAGTTTCATTTACCGCCCATTCCAACGCAGGCTTGCATTAAGGAACTTCCATGTAAATACCCAAACATCCCCGAAGCTACTCCGCTAGCTTTACGTACAAATCTAATCCAATCCTTTTCCCTACCCCGGACAGGGGGAGATTGGTTTTTTGCGGTTTCCCAATCTCACTATTCTATTTTCTCAACTGACTTGGCTCTGATTGAGACTGTCTATCAAACTCTGACGAGGCCTGACGATAAATAACAAGAATTATAGTGCAATACACTAGTTCTGAAGTTGGTCGTAGACGTAAAAACGGCTTGCGGGAACAATAGTAACAAGACACACAGCCTCTGTCATACTTAGACCTAAACACACACACACACGCACACACACAGACACACACACATACACATACACACTTACACACATACACACACACATGCAATCTAAAAAGAACATCAAATTCAGCAAAACCTCTCACCTCTGATTCGACAACATCGGCCTCATCTCAACAGCCTCCAATGTACGAGTACTTCGCTAACACCTGCCAACGATAACTTGCCCCAGTGACATTTTTGGTACTGTTTTGCTTTGATACTGTGCGACACAAACAAATTCAACAACAAACAAACCTGAAGAGGATCCAGGATCCTAAACGGGAACAATCACGTTCATACCCTTATGCAATAAAGAATCCCTTACCCTTTCCTAAAATGTACAGTGGTAGTAGTATCTACTCATGTAAACAGTCGTTCAAGTACATACGTACTCGCTGTTAAGAATTGGTCGTGTAAAGGTGATTTTTAAGTATTTTAATTTTATTTAAAAATATGAAGTGAAATGAGAAGACAACATTGAAGTTTGTGGAATTGTACGAAGAACAAACATGTCTTTGGGATATATCTGGTACCTGGTAGTCAGTATAGAAATAAACAAATCCGAGATTCTGCTATTAATAAAAGAGAACAAGTAATGGGCTAAAACAGGAACGTGCTAAAATTACAAAACATAAAAAGTCTGGTGCTGCAACAGACGATCTTTTTCGCTTCATTTTTCTCGCTTCTCTGAACCGCTGTTTAAGTTGACTTTACAGTATTTACTTGAATAGTGTAAATACTTTACTTGAATGCCCTTCAAACTTAAATACTTGTTTGAAATTACTTGTACAAGTAACTTGAACGGCTATTCGATTCACGTAAACTAGGCTTTAGCGAATGTTGTGAGCAAAGAAATAGAAAAGTGTTGTGATAGACATTTAAGACGGTTAGAAATTCACGCAAATTCTAATGCGGTAAACCTACTGGACAACAGCATTAAAGTGAGAAGACTTATAAGACACAAATCATTGAACTTACCAGATACATTTTATTACTAAATTGTTTAGAATATAATAAAATTATTTAAATATTAATTCAAGTTAAATTTAATTAGGAATTTACCAGCACTGGCAGACAATCTTTGCTGTCTGTTTGTATGTATTATCAAATTTGATTATTGTCCAAACAGGACAGATTGCAAATCTTTACTTGGAAAATACAAAAAATTAAAAAAAAATGTATATGAAATAAACAATTTATTTTTGCAAACTTTTTCAAAAGTTGATTTTTATAATAGTCAATATTTAAACAATACTAATGTGATTTGGGCTCTTTTCCTTATAGCATTTGATGGTTTCATAGGCCGTTTCGGGTCCGCTAGCTTGTTTCTTAGCACAGGTGGCAATCAATTGGGCCGCTAGAGCTGGATCTCCCAAGGCAGCACCTACTTTAGCTTGGAGAACGTCTGTTTGGATATCGCCGGCTTCATTTTGGAAACCGATTAACTTGGAAACACAGAAGATATGCTCTTTTAACTTTTGGTCGTTGACGAAATTACCTTGTCTTGCTTTTTGGACCAATTCGGGGTTAACTCCGGATTTTGGAAGGCATTCTTTGTGGTGGCTTTTGAGCTTCTCAAATTGTTCAGAAGTTATATCAGCCTAAAACCACAAAATTATTAGTAGAGTAGAAGAAAATAAGCGAATATTTTATGCAATGGAATTTATGACCGGTCATTGTTTTATTGATATAAACATAGTATCAGATTTTCAGTAAGTAGGTATTTTTTTGAATATGATATGATATAATATTTTTATTTCTTATTTATATAAATACAGTCTTGAAAGGAATATAATGTAAAAACAGAATAAAATAACTTGTAACGTTGTAATTTTTAGAGTTCATTTTTGATTTTAGAAACGTGGCTTGCATTGCATGATTTTAACTGTTTAAACCCTAGGCCAGACCTAAGATTATGTGATCTTGATAGTTCTATGATTTCTCATTTATCAGTGCTATCCTAACAGTCAAAATTTCTGTTTCAGAACAGTCAGTTTAAGAAATTTTTAAAATTTTTATATTTTAGATTTACATTTAGTACTTAATTAACTTTTTATTTTTTAATATGGCAAGTTATAGTACTAAAAGGAAGAGCGTGCGTGTTATAAGAGCATTTGAAATCGGCTTAATCCTAAAAAACAAGGACAAAATTTTAAAAGCCTTTAAAGGAGGGAGAAAATGTTAAAAAGATTAGGAAGAGCATTCGTGGTGATGTAGATTCAGCTCTACTCAAATTGTTCAAGCAGTGTCGTACTTCTGATATTCCTGTGTCCGGGCAGCTTTTACTGGAGAAAGATACAGAGTTGGGAAAACTGTTTGGTGAAGATTTCACATGCTCTAATGGTTGACTAGATCGGTTTAAAACCCGGCACCCGTTGGAAAGGCAAAATGTGTAGACGAGAACGTGACAGTTGATTGGTTACAAAACACACGGCCGCAACTAAGGCAACCATACAAGAACGAAGATATCTTCAATGGCGATGAAACTGGTGTCATTTACAAATTAACGCCAGACAAAACTTTAAATTTCAAAAATCAAAAATGTGTCGGTGTAAAGCTTTCAAAACAAAGAGTCACGGCTTTTGTTTGTGCAAAAATGACAGGTATAAGGAAAATAATGCTTTTGCTTATTGCGAAAATTTTACATTCTAGATGTTTTAAAAACATAAAAACACTGCCTGCAAACTACACAGTCAACATAAAAGCGTGAATGATTTCTGCTATTGTTTAAGAAGGATTGAGAAAGTAGGACAAGCAACTCTCTTCAAAAAAAAAGAAAAATTATTTTCTTATTTGACAACTGTGCAGCGCCCGTCCTAAGTTTAATTTGACCAATATCAACCTAGTTTTCTTACCAGCTAACTGCACGAGTGTCTTGCAGCCTATGGACCCAGGAGTCATAAGAAGTTTAAAGTGCCATTATCAGAAATAGCCTTTGAAAAGGATGATTTTTTGTATGTACAATGGGGAACCCGTGAACAAAACCATCCTTGATGCAGTTCAGTTTTTACACAATGCGTGGAGTGCGGTTACGTCAGTGACAATTTGTAAGTGTTTTCGTCAAGCTAATTTGACTGTAGTTTCTCCCAATGTTCAGGATGTTGACGAGGATGACGAAATGGCTTTGTCAGAGTAGATAAAAAAATTTAATATAAACCAGAGAGAGTTTGAAACTGATCTTAACTCCTACATTTCAGTAGACGATTAGGTAGAAACATTTCAAGTTTTAAGTGGTAAAGAAATTGTGAAACAAGTGCAAAATGTAGAAATGGACGTTGATGAAGATAATGAGGAAAAAGAAGAAGACAGCGTTGATTGTCCTACAATCCATGAGGCAATAAGAGCTGCTGAGACCATATCCAGGTTTTGTCAGTTCAGAGAGGCATCCACAACTACCAAAGAAGCAGCTCAGATTATTAAGGACACTACAGAAAATCTTTATTTTTCGGAAAGAGTTGTGCAGAAGAAAATAACTGACTTTTTCAGGATTAGAGAACTTTTTCATAAAAAATGTAAGTTTCATATACATGGTATGCTTTATTTCTTAATTTTTTATCCTAAATGCAGCTGCCATAATAAATAATGCTGTAATAAAATTTTGCCTCATTAAAATTTCATTTTTTCTACCTCTTTTATAACGTCACTCTGATATAGCGTCATTTTTTTACTGGACCCTTCCATGACGCTATATCCAAGTTCCACTGTACTGAGTTTGACACTGATGTGGTGGTTTTTTTTACTATTCTCTGCATGTCAACTATATTTTAGTAAATTAATAAGCATACTCGAATATCTCGAATAAAACTTTTTAATTATTAACTACCATACTGTCAATCATGTTAGTAAAAAATGGCCATAGCCACTTTTTTTTCTTATTTTAATACGATACCTGCCTCTTAAACTATATAATATATATAAACCTCTTATTTTAATACGAGGGCCTGCGTAGCGCAAGCGGTAGGATTCTTGACTCGCAAGCCGGTGGTCCGGGGTTCGAATCCCACCGCCGGCAAGAACATCTAGACATTTTAAAAATGTCTATAGGCCCCAGGTCGACTCAGCCTGAATAAAAATGAGTACCTTGGGTAAAACCAGGGGTAATAATAGACGGTTGAAGCGTAGCACTGGCCATGTTACCTTCCTTGTATACCGTAGGCCCTAGATATAGCAGACTACCCTGCTATACTCCCAAAGCCGCGACAGCGGTATAAAACGGGAGACTATTATATATAATACGATACCTATCTCTTATTTTAATTAGGAATACCATTGTCATGCCGATCCACTCCACCCATGTATTGGTTATCATTTTTCTTTCAATAGTCAAAAAAGAGAATATGACTTAAAGACGTTGTCGAAAAAAAAGTCATGTATTTGTGAGTTTTTAACCATCGAAAGTAGTATTTTTGCCTGGTCCTTTCTTTGGGCGTTTTGATCTGTGGTTCAGAGGAATATCATTATCAGAATTGTCAGAATTCCCATTCACTTGTATTTCATTTGTTTCCGGCGGCACATAAATGACATCAAATGATTCATAATCAATGATTTCACAATCGAGTTTTCTTCTAACAACTCCATTAACTATTTAGTAGCCAGTGCCCTTTTTATTTCATATTTCGAAAATTTACTAAAATAAACAAAAAATGCACTACTATATACACACATTCGCATAATTTAGCTTATTCTTCTAGTGCCTATCCGTTTCGGAAGTTGGCGACCATCATGTCAATCTGTATTTTGCAAAGTGCTGCTCTAAAAAGATTTGTGGTTGTTGTGTTGAACCACCTACGTAGATTTTTCAGCCAAGCACACAATTCCATAAATAGTGAATGAGTGTAATAATAAGATCGTATGTAAAAATTTCAGATTGTTTAGTCTAACGAAAAAAAATATAGTATGGTTTAGGCCAAAGGTGCGTATACGAATCCATTGTTTAAAAATGCGATTATGGGGCTTATTTTTAAAAGTATGAAAGAATAAATTGTAGAATAATAAAAATTTCAACATATTTTTATAATTATAGCATACAAAATATGAATTATGTTTAAAATTAGTTTCGGAAAAAAAATTTATATGAAGATGTGCATAAATCATTAAATTATGCCAAATTGTAACAATCTTAAACTATTTAAAAAGTAATACATTTGTTAAAGGAAAAATGATACTGTATACCTCAATTTACTGAAATGATGCTTCAACAAAAAGAAAATTTTAAATTAAAAATATTTTAATGTTATAATGGCAACATAATTATAATCAATAATAATTTATATTAACGGTGTTGAATAATATAATGAATTAATACTTAATACTTACATATACAAAGCAAACACTAAAGACTAAACTCAAAACCAAGAACTTCATGATGATTCTTTTGTATTATTACTTAAGTGAAAAACAATCACTAATTTAAAAACATCTTTTGCTTCCTTGCTTATATATATTATTTGACAAAACATTTTTTAGGAACTTAATCAGGGTCGGATCTATGTTAATTTACACATACATATATTTTTTTACAGTTTTCTATTGTATATTAATCTTTTATCCATAAATTTTTATATTTGGAGCAAAAACTTTTGGAGTCAATTAAAAACTTGAACCTTATTTTACACCCTTAAAAAAATTTAAAATACAGTGGAACCTGTTTAATTCGAATTTCTCTAATTCGAAATTTTCTTTAATTCGAATTATTATATTTGATAATTCGAACTTTTCTACAAGTTAAAAATTATGCTGGAAATTTTCGCGAAAAAAGGCAGTATTGCGTCATTTGTTTCAAGGCATTCATCATCATTCATCCCGGCACGCCCGTTCGGTTGAGATGAGTTCTCGTTGCAATCACAAGTTGTCGTCACATGATAAACTTCGAACATACAAAACTTTGACGTTATCTCAAATATCGCAATATTGTGATCATTCAGAACTTTGACACTATCTTGACCTTGAAAGTAGGTGAACAATCGTGCATAAAGAAGTCACATTCGTGAATTTCCCAAAAGGTAAATAAATGTTGTTCTAGAACAGTCACATAGTTGCTTGCCTCATTTCAACATTCTTTAGCAAAAAATACAACCGTGTCCTTCCTTTATTTCCACTATACGCACCCCATACCATTACACTTTCAGTATGTTTGAGGGTTTTAACTGTAAACTTTGGATCCTTGGTACCTTGACGCGGTGTATGGACGACAAACAAATTCGGAGCTTCCTCTTACTAACCTGAACATAGTTTCGTCACTGAACATGACTTTTTTCCATTGTTCAGGTGTCCAGTGCTGATCTGATCAAAAATCTAATCTTTTTTCTTCATTATTTTTGCAAGCAAGGGCTTCTTTGCAGCACGTGGACTTGGTAATGCTAGATCTTTCTGAAGCCGGTGACGAATCGTTTTTGTTGAAACGTTCTGAAGGAGATCAGGATGTTTATTTTTAAGTTCTGTGACAGTTATGGAAGGGTTCAGCACTACTTCACGCCTGATGATGGTGTTAGTCTTAGATGATGTTTTTTAGGAGCTCCAGAACCAGGTTTTCTGTCCCCGAAAGCAACAACGCAGCCAACCGTTTCAATTGATAAATTGCCTCTCAAAACACCAATATCACCTGCTATGGTAATTACATAGTCCCCTTCCTCAAGTAGCATTAAAGCACGAATTTTCTTCTGTTGTGTGAGTTTCTTTCGACCCATATTTTTCACTTCAATTTAAAATTTAACAATCTCAAACTTTACTGAATAATTAAAAAGAAGTTTAACACTGACTACTCGCACAAAGCCAACTGTGTATTATGTGTGTTCATGAAGAATAACACAAGTAGAAGATCCACATACAATACGACACACTCGTTGATAAACTTCAGCTCATTAGAGATGGGAAGTATATGATCTATCAAATAGAGTTGGCAAATCTATTAAATACAAAATATCAAATCTATTAATGTAAATGGTTCATCAGAGATTCCAAAGAGAGGTCCTTATATAATGCGTAATGTGGTGAAGTAGTATCTAAAATATTCAATCTTTATGTGGAGAACATTTTTGCAGAGGCACTGGTAGGCTCTGAGTGTGGAATAAAGGTAAACGCCGACGACACCGCGATAATAACAGACAATGAACATGATGCAGTTGATGTTAAGTAAAATAAACACCGTAGGAAAAATTTATGGCTATAGGAAGATAAATGCTGGAAAAACTAAATGCATGGCAATAAGAAAAAACACACTTTTAAGAATACAACTGCAAGTAGATAATGCTCCAATCGATCAAGTGAAAAAATTTAAATACTTGAAAATGATCATGAATGACCAATGGGATCCTCAACAAGAAATAAAATGCCGTACCGTACAAGCCAGACAAGCTTTTATCAAATTTAAACCATGTAGCCGCAATCATTTATTCAATCTCCGCTACAGGATGGCTAAATTCTATGTATGGTCCATATTCTTGTACGGCATGGAAACATGGACGTTAAGAGTAGCTTCGATTAATAAGTTGGAGGCCTTCGAAAAGTGGACGTTGCGAAGACTGTTCTGCATACCATGGACAGATAGGGTGAGAAACGAGGAAGTCTTAAGAAAGGCAAATACTGAGAGAGAACCACTCAATTTGATCAAGATACGAAAAATTGGATACCTCGGCCATATTCTGAGAAGAAAAAAATACGCAATCTCTCAACTAATCATCCAGAGAAAGATTGAAGGCAAGAGAGGAGTAGGTCGCAAATAAATGTCGTGCCTACGGAACATAAAGAACTGGACAGGCATAAATAACACTGGCGATCTTTTACATGCCGCAAAAGACAGACGTCTGGCCTTGAGATAATTCGTCAACGCACTATAGGTGCACGGCACTATAAGAAGAAGAAGTATCTAAAAGAGAGAGAGAGAAAGAGAGAGAGAGAGAGAGATGTCTGGGAGACATTTTAGATGAGATGATATGTGTTTGGGAAAAAATATCAGAAGATTCAAAATTCGTCTCATTTCCTAACAAGTGTGATTCATAATTATAACACGGCTCAAGGGAAAAGTTTCTGTTACAGATCTATTTAGAAGCGTCAGAACTGTTTAAAGTGGGGTATATTTGAACAATTCCCAAAAGTTTCCTTCCGATATTTTGAATGCCGTAACTACTTTTTATTTTACGTTGTCTAAGGTCAAGCTTAAAACGGGATTAGAAGTGATATACTCTACGCAAGTTTTAAAGAAAATCTCTATGAATTTACACTATTTTCTTTTAATCAACGATGTTTGCGAAATGTTTTCAATAGCTATAATATTGTTAAAAAGCTCCAAATACCACTACAGAATTAGAACATTGTTTTTCGAATCTTAGGCGAATTTATTTCTAAAACTGATTTTGTTAATTTTTACATGTTGAAATGTTTTCTGTTTTTGTATATAAACATTATTAATCTTTGCCAACCGAACTCAAATATTACGAGCCGTTACTGGTGAAGAATGACTATGATAATATCAAGAAAAGATTATCTCGCCAATAAGTTGATTTTAAGAATATGTAAGGATAATTCGATATTTCGAACTACAAAAAAAAACTGTTTTAAACTAGTCATTCATGAAAAAAATTAAAGACATAGAAGATTTAAATGAAGGAGCGTGATTTTACAGTAAAAAAAAAAGAAAACTTTAACGCTTGTAGTATAGTGTAAATACTATAATAACGATTATGTTGCAAATTAGCAGATGATGGTCAGTATTTGTTATCCAACACGGACTTCAAGGATATAAAGAAGAATATATATATATATATATATATATATATATATATATATATATATATATATATATATATGACTGAAGAGAATTATCGCGTTACCAGAAAAGAGCTTAGCTATTATAAAAGTCCTAGAATATTTTCATACTTTCCTTTATAACAAAAATTTTATAATTAGAACTGACCACAGCGCTTTACAGTGGCTAATGAATTTTACAAAGCCAGAAGGACAAGTTGCTGGGTGGATAGGGAGATACTAAAAGTATAACTTCAACTTAGTTCATTGAAAAGGGCATCCCTATAACAATGAAACGACAATGCCAGTACTGTAAAAGATTTAAAGATAAAGAGAACATAATCGAAGAAATAAGTCTCCATGTAACCACAGATATGCAGGAAGAAGATAATGATTAAACTTCCCTGGAAAACCTTACACAGAGTCAAAAGAAAGATATTGACTTAAAAGGCATACGAAAATGGCTCAAAAATAGAGTAAGACCTATTTGGCAGGAATTAACCAATACAGTGGAACTATAAAAGGCGTACTGAACTTAATGAGAATCTTTGTGTCTTTCTAATGGTCTGTCTATAACTTCATAGCAGCCTTTTGAGAGGACATTTTTTAGTAGGGCAGAGTCAAAGGACACTGGCCCGATTTCTAGACAAATTTTACTGGATCAATTGTTGCCGAAATGTAGAAGATTGTAACAGAACAAGAAATAAAATGGCACAATATTTTTTTCCAATGTCAGAGAAAGAAAACAAGTAATTAATGGTCGCAATGGATTATTTTTCTAAATGGCCTCAATTGCCTCTTTCTTAACCAAGAAGCAACTACAATAGCAAAAGCATTTATAACATACGTCATATTAAGACATGGAGTTCCTTTAGAGTTAAATTCTGATCAAGGACAAAATTTTGAATCAAAATTATGACAATAATTAATGAAAATCTTGGGTATTAAGAAAACTCGCATTACGCCTCTCCATTCTTGATCAGACGGAATGGTCGAAAGACATAATAGAACTGTTTGTCAAAACCTTTCAATGTTAGTCGCTGATAATCAAAAAAGGTGAGTTAATTTAATTCCTATATCTCTGTTACCCTATAGAAGTTCCGAACATGGATCAACCGATTATTCTCCATCGATGATCATCACCGGAAGAGAAATGAAGCTTCCTCAAGATCTTATTTTTAAATGATTGCCTCCCTGCGAAGAAGAACGTTCATCCCTGACGTACAACGAAAATTTGAAAGAAAAATTAGATAAAGTCTACGAATTTGCTCGTAACAATTAGAAGCTTCAAAGTAATAAAGCCAAGGTAACGTTCGAAATGAATGTTACAGGTACAACTTTCAACATAGGTGACCCAGTATGGTTATACAATCCCACACATAAGAAAGGACTTTGTCTAAAACTTCAACAAAACTGGGAGGGCCCGTATACCATCCTGCAGAAAATAAACGATTTAATCTACCGAATCCAGTTTTCAGCTAGAAGTAAACCCAAGGTAGTTCATATCGAGAAATTAGCTCCATACCATAGAACTTATTTATTCTGTTGTCTTCAGTCAATTCCTAATAGTCCAGTTATCCGAGGCTCAAAACCATAAAGGTGTTACGAAAGTTCCGTAAAATTTATGCCACATAGAAAAAGTCCCTTGACGAAAAAGAAGAAGTAGTTCGAGGACATTTAAGTATTGAATTCAAGACAATTTCAAGATGACATCGAAAATTCATGCTATGTTTAGTGACATACAAGCCTAGTAACATGAAAGTAATCCAGATATTTCAGAATAAATTGCTGAGGAACATCGTAGATGCGCCTTGGAACGTTAGGAACAACGACCTTCACCGGGACCTCAAGATGGAAGACGTCAATCAGATAATCAAGAAATTTGCAGGGAACCATGAACAACGACTCCATCATCATGTAAACGTCGATTCTACCCAGCTCCTCGACAATACGAACCTAGAGAGAAGGCTCAAAAGAACAAAGCCTTTTGAACTGGTATAATGAGTGAGTGAAAAGCAGAACAAAGTGTTGTGCGAGTATGCATGCTAAATTTAATACTAGTTATTAGAAATAATAGGAAAGATACTAGTGAGTAGACACCTAATTTTAAGATTTCATTAGTAATTTAAGTTAGAAACAAATTGATAATTGGTCTTACTGACCAGATTTTAATGTAAGTACACGTCTGTGTCTTTAGTATAAAAAAACTTTAGTGAAGTTTGGAACATCAGAAAATATATATAAACATATGTTTTTGACAGTTTAGAACAGTTGTGTTTGAGAAGTTGTCATAATATGACTACTGTATTATTTATTTGTGGTTGTCATTGAGTAAACAAGTATTGTAATATTGTTGGTATTCCGAATAAAGTTGATTTCAAAGAAGTGTAACAACATATTTTATTCTCTTGGATTACATCTTTCAGTACTCCGGTCTATAATTTATTTCTATTTTGATGAAGCCATAAAGCGCTTAAATGCTAAAATGTTTTATTCATCATCTGTTTCGTCAGACTATTTTTAAATGGATGAATTATCAATGTTAAAAATTCTGCGTTTGTCTGACAAAATTTTTGAAAAAAGATAATTCAAAGGACATAAATTATTTTTGATATGCTACATTTGACTGTGATTTCCGGTTTTACTGGAATTGGAAATGTAGATATTTTAGATCTGTAGATCAGCTGCGGAAATGCAAGTTTTCAGATATTAAATCCAAATATTTTCATTGATAATTCTAATTAATGTATGATAAAAATTAATTGAACATGAAAACTGATTTCCATTGTGTGATGGAAAATATATCAACACAACACTTCTTAGCGGTTGGGAGACCTTGATCTTTGTTTACTTGTGTTTTCGTTAAAAATAACACTGTAATTATCAGTTAAATGTTAGAATATATATGTATTCCTCGGATCTATTTAATGTACGTGTGAAAAATACAGACCGCAAGTCGATCTTTTTTTACTTGACGCTGAAACATATCTGAATATTAATAAGCTTTGTTTACATAACCGCAAGTACCTATTATTATTGTGTACTTCAAAATTCAAAGAAATTCGTTAATACAGCCTTGAGCAATCAAACTAATTTGTAAATTTTTTATTAATCTCCAAACAAAAAAAAATCAAACAAGAAGTAATTGGTAAATATTTAATTTAACTAATGGGATCTCGAGTTCAAACAATAAAGATTATTTTTTTATTATTGAATGTCCATTCAATTATTGAATTATGTCCATGACAATTTTTTTATTAAATGTATCTTCCTCAGATAAATAAGTAAAAGTTCTAGGATTAATTACCACGCAGGATATGCACACAACACTTATAGAATTGACAAGGCGGAAAGCTCGGGTTCGTTCGGAAAAATATTCCCATGAGATTTTTTTGCATAATCACTTTCATGAGATAAAAGTAACTAAAGGATTAAGACAAGGATGCAGTATGTCACCCTTACCGTTTAATTTATATATTGAGGCAGCCCTCCAAAATTGGAAAATCCACTGCCAGGGAATAGGAATCCCCATAGGAAATGACGTACTGTTCTCCCTGAACTTTGCGGATGACCAAGTCGTCCTAGATCAAGATTCTTATGATCTAGAATTTATGATAAAGCGTCTATACAGAGAATATGTAAAATAGGGGTTACACGTCAGCATGAAGAAAACAGAATATTTAGTTATCAATTCAGATGCAAGGTTTGAAGTGTTGATAGTCGAGGACGTGGAAATCAAACTAGTGGAAAAATTTAAATATTTAGGTGCACTCATTGATAAGAAAGGCTTGAGAGAAACCGAAACTGAAAAAACAGAATTAATCAGGGACGTAAAATTGTAGGATGGCAGAACTCCCATATTTCCAAAAGGAACATAAAAAGAATAGGGCAAACCATGGTTGTATCATTTCTTTTTTATGGCTCTGAAGTATGGACAATTAATGCAGACCTGAAGAGAAGATTGTTGGCACTTGAAATAGATTATTTGAGAAGAAGTGCTAGAACATCACGGCTGGAAAGGAAGACCAACGAATCTATAAGAAATAACATGAATGCTACAGAAATGGTCATTGACAGAATAGAAAGAAGAGGTTTAAAATGGTTTGGACACCTATTGAGAATTCCTGACGAACTTTAGCCCCAAAAACTTTACAGATGGAAGCCCCCTGGAAGAAGAAAAAGAGGTAGATCTCGACGCTCATGGAATGAAGGAATTAGAATGGCGATGAAATCGAGAGGTTTGGAGGAGGAACATGCTTTGGATCAGGAGGATTGGCGGAGGAGAACAGGAATACGGCGATAACCGTCTCCAAAATGTATTGTATTTACAAGTTGGATCCTGTAATACATATATACTTTCATGAGATATACGAAAATAAGGTTCAAAAGGTCGCTCAGGCAAAAAGTTGTTTAATTTTTTTTTTGAAAAATTTTAACAATAAATTTTTTCGATCCGGACAATTTTTTCTAATCGAAATTTATAAAAATATAGACAAGACTAAATAAACCTACCAACTATAAAATTAAATGCTCAAGAAACAATGTAGGTACAGCCTCGGAACCGCATTGATACTATGAAGACGACCACGGCAATAAAAGGGAAAAGCAAAAAATATCCAAATCTCAGATGAGAATAACTACTTGGAATATCAGATCGCTCAACTCAAAGGACCAAGAAATAACAGAAGTGCTGAAAGATAAACAAATAGACATTTATTTGTGCTCTACAGGAAATAAAAAAGGAGGAAAAATGACAAGCAAAATTAGGTGAATCCAAACTAATCTACGGTAGAGTAGCAAAAGAAAACAGGGTGAAGAAGGCCTTACTAATATACCAAAGGTACCAAAATCACATCAAAGAGTGTAGGTATATAACCACTATAAACGAATCAGAAATGAAACGAATACTTTATTTGGGCAAATAAAAAGGGAAGACTGGCAGAGCTTCTTTAAACAGATGGAACATGACTTTATACGGAACACTAAAAAGATATATGGAGAATGACCAGAGGACAAAGAAAAGAGATGAATGAACTAATAAAAACGAAACACATTCAGAAGGAATCATGGAAAGACTAATTTCGATCCCTATTTGCTAAAGGTGACGATAATTAATCACCAAGACCTCAACCTCCGGGATACATTTCTCAGGTGCTGGTCAAATTCTATTAATATCCAGAAGACCAACCGGCCTGAGAATGGCACTATCATTCCGATAGGAGAGTTGACTCCAGGGCAAGAAAATCCACAGCTAACAACATGGCTTGCTAACAACCATAGCAGAAAAGACCAGGATAAAACCTAGGATTTGGTGACAAGCATTTTTCCTTACTATAATGTAACACTGTAGCAAGAAGTCGAATAATTTTTATTTAAATTCAATATCATATTTAAACATGTATTTTTCTGTCATTTTTTTTTTAATATTTTAATAAACATGTGTTAATTTAACTGTGTATTGTTTCTTCTTTTTACTTGTTTGCGTGTGTTGCTCCAGAGTAGGCCATATTCACGTCCTGAGTGAGCTAGCCAGGGAGTGTTTCGTATAACGTCTAATGTAGCAATTTTGCAATTGATACATTAGGGGTTATGACGTTAAAAATTGGTCCCAACGGGAAACGATTTGTCGCTCCAACGTTGTTAGTGATGTTAGTCGGGTTGTAGCAGCAAACTAAGGTTTGCGGTTACAAGTTGACAACAGCAGCTCAACGTTGGGATGTTACAAATTGAGCCTCGAAAGGTTACAAATTGGCACCCAATGAATATTCGTTGGCACGTCATAGATTGACGTCCAATGAATGTTCGTTGGAACGTTACAAATTGGCGATTGGCGAGGGGACGACAAACGAAGAAATAAATATTAAGAAGGAAGAGGTGAAGGAGGTAAAGTATTAAGGAAGTTAAAAAATAGAAAATTACCAGAAAAGGTCAGAATACCGAACGAGCTCCTAAAGTACGGAGAACCAGATCTGACCAAACAACTATTAAAATTATTTCAAAAAATAATAGAATGAAACAGAATTCCTCAAGAATAGAGATTAAGCGTCCTAATACCTCTCTTCAAAACGGGAGATAAATCGAACCCGGAAAATTACAGAGGAATTAATTTATTAAACACAACACTAAAATAGCAACCAAAGTAATAACAAACAAACGAAATGAAATTGCTAATAGCCTCTTGAATAAACGGATCATCAGTTCTAGCACAAACAATATGAACATTAGATAGGAGTAAATCCAACTTTATACCCATATAATTTACTACTAAATTCATTTGGTATAGATTACAAATACTTCTTATAAACTGATTCATTCTCAAGCTTTTATTACATGTGTCTAATACATAATTAGATATATTAAAATCTCCAACAATAAAGACATCCACATTATCACAAACAATATTTTCGAGATTTACTAAAAAATTATTAAAAACTGTTTGTCAAAAAATGTGACTGGATGAGCAGAAAACCATGGAAACTGGGAGCCTAAAGGCACCAACACTCGCTATAAACGCGGATTGTATAAACGATAATATTGTTGTGAATTTATTAAAAGGTTCAATATTTATAACACTTACGGATTTAATTTATTTCTTTATTTATATTAACTTATCTGACAAATTTATATATATCCGTACGTTACAAATTCGCGAGCGCGAGTTCAGAATTAACTGTTCCTTCCAAATAAAATGTCCTTTATATATGCCATTGCCTTTACGCTAGAATCATCGAACAGCCTTCTCGATTAGCGGTGAAATTATAACGGTAAGGCAAACGGGTATTTTTACATCGGCTCGACCGTTTCTGGAAGGTTCATTCAGGTAAATTTCTGCCGGCTAATAGAATACTCTCGTAAAATCTAAAAACAGAACACATTAGTCATAATATTTACGGTTATTTTAGGCCAGGATAATTATCGTAACATTGCCCCCCTCTTAAAAGATGGTTCCTCCTGGAACCTTGTCGGGACTGAAACCGGAACTGTATGCTGGTATCGGCAACTGGACCCTCTTTTACAACTTCCAGTTGTATAAAAATGACAAGGGACGGTTTTCTCTCCGCACCAGTAACTATGCGGATTGCAACAGACTAACACCTGGACTTCGGTGTCTTTAAAGATCTCCTCCACCATATTTCGGATAACCCTCCAATCTAATTGGCGGCACTCCAACTTTGGCATGGCTAACTTTTGCACGTCGGACTCTAGTACGTGCTCTCTCAATTGAAGTAAGGCTTCCCATACATCTCGGTAGGTAGGTTGGTCACGGGCAGTGTCTTTTGTTACCAGGTAGAAAAGGTAACGTGATGCATCTTGGAGTTTCAAGGTTTTACCGGGAGCTGGCACCTGGCATTGAAGTTCTGCAACTCGACCAAACTTCCTTCGAAAGACGGATGCCAACCCTGGTGCGTCTTTGATACTGGCTGGGATGGTAAGGGCCAGCGAGTAGTCATCGGGGAGCGCGAGTAGATCTTGCTTTTCTTCAGTGGTAACACCATGTCTTGCTTTACCGGTACCTCCATAGGCACCCATGAATTCCTCAAACGTGAGGTCAGACACGTCTTGGACTTGGTTTACTTCCACTTCTTCATCTACGTCGTGGTCACCTTCGAAAGACGCCAGCCGGTTATGGTGTACTATCATCGGCTTTCCCCTCGGAATCTTGCTTATTCGGTAGATGACATCGTTGATCTTCTCCATGATGAGGTATGGACCTTCCCAAAACTGCTGCAATTTGGGAGAACAACCTTTTCGCTTCTTGGGATTATACAGCCATACTTTGTCGTTCTTCTTAAAGCAACCCTTTTCGGCTTGTGTATCGTACCGTTTCTTCATTCGGTCGCTAGCGATCTGAAGGTGGGAACGGACCAACTCATGTACATCGTCCATTCTTCTTCGTAATTCGATCACATAATCTTCACCTGCTACATCTTCTCCAGGTCGACACCCAAATTCTAGATCACAAGGTAGTCGCATTTCGCGTCCGAATAGGACTCTGGCTGGTGTCTGGCCCGTTGATTCGTTAACAGCAGATCTGTAGGCCATTGTGAAGAACGGAAGGTATTGGTCCCAGTCTCGCTGATGATCGGACACCATCTTTGTCAAATACTTGCCAACTGTCCTATTCATTCGTTCTACCATACCATCCGATTGCGGATGATACGCGGTAGTTCTTGTTTTCTTCATGCCTAGTCTATCACATATTCCTTGGAATAGATCACTTTCAAAGTTCCTGCCTTGGTCACTATGGATTTCCAAAGGCACTCCAAATCGGCTGATATATTCTTGGATCAACTTATCTGCAACGGTGGCGGCCTTCTGGTCTGGAAGTGCATAAATCTCGACCCACTTAGTGAAGTAATCCATTACTACCAACATGTACTTGCCCCCATTTTCACTTTCTGGAAATGGCCCTGCAATGTCCAAAGCTATTCTTTCAAACGGGCTTCCAACATTATATTGTCTCATAGGAGCTCTCCTTTTCCGGTGAGGCCCGTTACTCGTAGCACAAATAGTACATTTCTTACACCAGTCTTTTACGTCGTCGGAACTGTTCATCCAATAAAACCGTTCCCGAATTCGCTGAAGGGTTTTCCTTACACCAAAATGCCCTCCCGATGGACTGTCGTGTAACTGACGAAGTACTTCGGCTATTCTGCTCTTTGGGATCACCAACTGTCTTCTTTTCTCTGAACCGTCATCATTTTCCAGGACTCGTTTGAGCAAGCCATCTTCGATGATAAATGAGTCCCACTGGGCCCAATACGTCTTAACTACTGAGCATAGGTTTGATATTTCCTGCCAAGGTGGTCGACGGTTTTCCTCTTTCCATTTTCGGATTTTCTGTATAACTGGATCTCTCTCTTGTTCTTCCCTTATCTTAGTAGGCGTCCAGTCGTCGTTGACAATCGTCGTTCTTAGCACTGCTGCTTCCTTGGATTCCGTTTTGTTGCAGTGAGGACACTCTGCTGGGCATGGCCTTCTGGAAAGAGAATCAGCGTTTCTGTGGCTAACTCCGGCTCGGTGCTCAATCTTAAAATCGTATTCTTGGAGTCGTTCGATCCACCTGGCTATCTGACCCTCTGGATTCTTAAACTGCATCAACCACTTAAGGGCGGCATGGTCGGTTCGGATTAAAAACTTCCTTCCATAGAGGTATTGATAGAAGTGCTCTACTGATTTCACTACTGCCAGAAGTTCTCTTCTCGTGACGCAATAATTCCGCTCAGGTTTTGAAAGGACTTTACTAAAATATCCGAGGACTCGTTCCTGTCCTCCTTGAATCTGAGACAGCACTCCTCCAATTCCCACGTTACTTGCATCCGTATCTAAGATGAACTCTCCTTCTGGCAGTGGATACCCCAAAATTGGTGCTGTTATTAAATGCTTTTTCAACGTTTCAAAGGCATTTTGGCAGTCTATATCCCAGCGGTATTCTCTTGCTTCCTCTGTAAGTCGCGTTAATGGCTTAGCGATATCTGCAAACTTCTTAATAAACCTCCGGTAGTAAGTACATAGTCCAAGAAAACTTCTCACTTGATGTTTGTCAGTTGGTTTTGGCCATTCCTTAATGGAATCGATTTTTCCCTTATCCACGGCCACTCCTTCTTTACTGACTATATGACCCAGATAATTGACTTTACCTTGAAATAGCTGGCACTTTTTGGGGTTTAGCATCAATTGGGCAGCTTTAAGTCGATTAAAAACGTTTTCTAAATTCCTCAAATGATCTTCGAATGTCTCCCCCAAGACGATTATGTCATCTAAATAAACCAGGCATGTTTTCCAAGATAACCCTCTCAACACATTTTCCATAAGCCTCTCAAATGTCGCAGGAGCATTACAAAGTCCAAATGGCATAACGTTGAATTGCCACAATCCAGATCCTGTGGTGAAGGCTGTCTTTTCTTTATCGACTGGGTCCATTTCTACCTGCCAGTATCCAGACTTCAAATCTAAAGTAGAAAACAATTTACTTCCAGCCAATGTGTCCAATGTGTCATCGATCCGAGGCAGAGGATAACTATCTTTCTTGGTAACGTTGTTCAGCAAACGGTAATCCACACAGAACCTCGTCGTTCCGTCTTTCTTCTTAACCAGGACCACCGGAGAGACCCATGGACTCGTAGAAGGTTCTATCACCCCGTCTTTCTTCATTTCCTGAACAATCGTTTCAGCTTCCTCTCTCTTCGCCTGTGGTAATCGTCGAGCTGTTTGACGAATTGGCTTAGCATTACCAGTATCAATTCTATGCTTAACAACGGTAGTTCTTCCCGTCTTTCCTCCTTTCGGTACGAAAATATCACGATACTGCCGAAGAAATTCCCTTAATTTCCTTTTCTCCATCTGATTTAGAGACTGTCCTGCAACTGCAACCATTTGGTCGAATTTGTCGTTGGAATTATCAGATGTTGTCGCCTGACGAATTATGGATGTCACAGGTACACAAGTTCCTACTTTTGTCTCTTTCTTTATGGTCACTGGGTAGTCGTTGACATTGATAAGTCTCACAGGAATTTCTTTAGCCGAAGTCACCAATTCCTTTCCAATTATGATTCCACGGCCAACCTCATCGTCGTGGTTCCAAGGCTCCATCATAACAGGTCTCCCTTCGTCTACAATTCCCTGTAGTCGCGCTACTATGATCGTTTCGCTTCTCGCAGGCACGACTGTATCTTCTGTAATGGCTGCTTGCACAGTGTTGTCATTATGTGGATGGAGAAATACCTCCTCGTTGCCAACTTTGATTACCTTATTCTTAAAATCCAATTGGAATCCATGCATATTCATTACGTCCATTCCTAATATAACATCCTCTTCGATGTCAGCAACTATAACAGTATGGACAAACTTTTCTGCCCCAATTCCCAATTGTACCTGGATTTCTCCATGAATGTTGGCATTTTCACCTGTAGCGGTCCGAAGTCGTAACCTCGTTGGTAACAGTTTCTTTCGGCTGTTTATAACTGTTGGACGTATAATGGTTCTGGTCGCTCCGGTATCCACCAACAACGTATGTCTTTTACCATTTATTTCTCCATCTACATATACACTATCTTCACGACACTTCAAAGAAGCTATTAGTATAAGAGGGTCTTTGGAAAAGTTCCGGGTCGAAGCTGCTCCCCTAAAGCCAACTCGTTCTGGTTTTCCTGATGGTGAGTTTCTTGATTTTATGGTCTTCGTTTTCTTGCATGTAATAATTTTCATCATATTAACGAGCTGGTCAAGTTTATCTTCATCTCCTTCCTCTTTTACAGTCCTAACTTTACTGTATCCTCCAGAGGCCTGCGTAGCTGACTCGTATTCGAGGGCGGCGGATAAGACATCAACCAGCGTCTTGTGACGAGCTAATCGCAGTGTTCTCTGCATTTCATGATCACGAAGACCATCAATAAACGTTTGAACGGCCAATTTTTCCATCATGTCTTCGGGAGCTGTTGGATAAGCATATCGTACTAATCTGGCAATATCTACCTCATATTCTTGAAGAGCCTCATCTTTCTTCTGTCTACGATTTTTAAGCTGCGACTGATATACATGCTCCAAATGTTCGTGGCCATATCGCATATTTAACCTCTTCTTCAGTTGTTCGAAATCATCGGTCTCCTCTACTGCTATGGTCTGAAGCACATCTAAGGCATCTCCTCGAAGAGCGATAGTCAGGTTTACCGCCTTTTCTTTTTCAGACCATCCATTTGCTCTTGCGGCTGATTCGAACTGTTTCATGTAGTTGTTCCATGATGATTTTCCGTCGAAAGTTGGGACTTTAACATGAATAGAACCTCCACTTCCTTCAAATTTCGGCCGTGTCTCCAACTTACATTTCGTCTCGTCTTCTTTTATCTCCACTGTAATTGGATTGTTTCCTCTCTCTGCTGTCCCGGTTTCCTCCATCTTCTTTTCCATCTCTTTCCATATCTTTTCTTCGAAGGCCAACATATCGGCAGCAACTTGGTTTTTTAACGAAGATATTCTATCGTCCAGGGCAGACATCTCAGAAGTGACTTTAGAGATTTCCGAAGAGATGTTAGCAGAGACTTTGCTTTCCAGAGAAGAAATCTCGTTAGAAACTTTGCTTTCTAAAGAAGCGATGTCGCCGGATACTTTGGCTACATCAGAAGAAACTTTCGAAATATCGTCAGAAACTTTGTTCTCCAATTTCGAAATCGACGAGATGACAGCATCATGTTTGTCTTCAAATATATAAGTCTCTGGATCTAGTCCTTCTTCTAGCAAAGCGTTCTTTAGTCGTTGGACTAACTCAGCCTTTTTTCCGGTGGAAGATAATTCTCTGTCTTCAAGATGTCTTCTTAAATTAGTCACTGTCAGCTCATAAATCGTAGCCATTTTCACAATTTATTTTATATTCACTTGTATTATTATTATAAGTCTAATTTATGTTCGATCTCACTCTGACACCATTTGTTGTGAATTTATTAAAAGGTTCAATATTTATAACACTTACGGATTTAATTTATTTCTTTATTTATATTAACTTATCTGACAAATTTATATATATCCGTACGTTACAAATTCGCGAGCGCGAGTTCAGAATTAACTGTTCCTTCCAAATAAAATGTCCTTTATATATGCCATTGCCTTTACGCTAGAATCATCGAACAGCCTTCTCGATTAGCGGTGAAATTATAACGGTAAGGCAAACGGGTATTTTTACATCGGCTCGACCGTTTCTGGAAGGTTCATTCAGGTAAATTTCTGCCGGCTAATAGAATACTCTCGTAAAATCTAAAAACAGAACACATTAGTCATAATATTTACGGTTATTTTAGGCCAGGATAATTATCGTAACAATATTATGAAACCAGCTCGCATTGTTAGTTACATTAAAATTTAGTCAAGAAGAACATTATTATAAATGATTTCATGTTCGATGTATAAAACGATTAACAAACAAATATATCATCTGAATATTTTCATATTTGATGTACACGATTAAAAAAACAAAGGATTGCTTCCTGAAATTATTATATTTGAATTAAGCTCTTGTGTTACAATTAACCTTGCATCGGTTATTTGTTTGCATTGTGGTAACAATTTCCACAATAATTCAATCCTCGTTCTTCTTAATTGTTCGAAGTTCAAGGAAAATAATACATTCTGCAAAAGGTGGGGTAATAAAGAGGTCAGGCCAGGATTATCGCAATCGCAATATTAGCGGACAAATACATTAATGCAAAAGCGAGTTTTTAGTGCGAAATGTATCAAAAGTTGGATTGGATTTTTCAACAAAACTGAAAACCTGTTTTATTTGTATGTTAAATTCAGGATCGGCTTATAGGCTATAATGTAAATTAATTTTATTGTGTTTTACTGTTACAAAAAAAAACAATCTTACACAAATTATTTATACGGAAGTTGGAAGAATGTTCATAGATCGGGACAACGGAATCAAAAAAATTTGAAAAATAAGGCATACACCTATTAGACGCCAAGGATAAAAGCACTTTCAGATCTGTAGCTTGGAAGGGGGAGTACAACCCTTTTATCTATCTTTTATTTTCTTACCACTGACGACAAAGGCCAGCCTCTACTACCATCAAGAAATATCATGTCAGATTTCTCTCACAGCCAGCCATATTTTGATCGAAATCGGCATTCGCATCCCTATTATTAGATCGTTTCCACGGCCCAGATGAAACTTCACGAAAGATAACTGTCCTGTTTTCTCTAGTAATCTTAATAAATTCTAAGGCTGGATCTCACAAAAAAGCGCAAACTACGAGAGATTATTGAGAATAACAATGAGAAAGCAGCAATTCCTCGAGGATAATAAGAGGGTACATAGAGTATAATCCTGGATGGTTTGAGAAGAGCCAAAAACTGTATGAAAAATTTTGTAAAGATGAAAAGCAGGAAATTGGAGATGAAGTAGTCCACAACATTGATACCGTTAAACGCGAGAAATGAACTGAAGTAGTTGAAAATCTAGAAACCCGGGTAGACAAGTTCTGTCATTGCTGCGAAAACTAGGAGGCAGCAGTCCATCCGACCACCCAACCAGTCTAGTAACACCAGAACAAGTAGCGTCCCACATAATGTCTACCTCAAGTGCACCTAAGTTCATATTATATTTATTTTTTGACTCATACAGCTAAGACAAGACAATGTCTGTCGGGCCAGCTAGTTTAATAATAATTTATAATCCCTTTCAAATCTATATTAATAAAAATAATAAAGGCGGCTGTCAACCTATTCCAAAGGATGGAGCCTATTGATATCTTTACATGTAACTGATAGACGACGGTACTTACGTCACATTACTAGCTACAATGTTCGACGTGAATTTGACAGGTGTTTAATTATTTCCCAATATTTTAATGTTAAGCAGGTAACATTATGTGTTCATGTCGATAATGTTTAATGTCTTCTTTTTGGTAAGTTAATAAATTCGTTATATTTTTAATATTTTGCGTTCAGTCACATCAGTGGCGTGCGATGAGCAACTACGTACTTGTAAAATACATATGTTTCATATGCTTTTATGTTATAAAAATAATAATTTTTTAATTTTACAATGTTACACGTCATTATACATTTTATTCAAATGTAAATAACAACGAAAATAAATAATTATAGTACATAATATATGTACCAAAAGAATTTTTCGCACATCATTGACATTCCGGAAACAAAATCGGCCATTATTATTAACTACTTTGGACCCAAGTATTTATTCACACGCTCTATCCTTATTATATTATATCTATGGATTGACATAACGACATTGCTGCAAGTATTTGATATTGCGGTTCCAAATGAAGGCTTCCATCTGATATGAAGTTTCAACATATCAGATGGAAAAATGTGTCAATGAGGCGGTTTGGAGAATTTCTTCATTTACTTACACAAACGGCATCCCACTCTAGTCAATTTATCTGTTCACCTGGTGAATGGACAATGACTCATTAAAATAAAATATAATAAAATAAATTCGAATAAAATGAAATAAAGTAGAATAAAATAGAATCATTAGAACAAAATAAAATAAAATAAAATAAAAAAATATAAATATAATTACTAGAAATAATAAAATTAAATAAAATCAAATTAGAAAATTAGAAAATTAAAGTAAAGTAAAATAGAATCAAATAGAATACAATAAAATAAAATACAATAGAATCAAATCTTAAATTTGAAAAATATTAACAGATCCGCAGGATGCTAATTCAATTGTTTGGTCTGTTATGTGGTCTGTCTTTTATTTTTTTTTTATATTAGTTTTTTATCAAGACCTAATTTTTTATGTCGCTTAATATTTCTTTTCAAAGAAAATTTATGACGCACCATTAATATCTGACAGTAAATAAATGTCATTCATTCTTTTTGTGACTTTATGAAAGAAAACAGTTCAATTGAATCAACCACAAAGGATTGAATACTTTATTTTGATAGAAACTCTGAACATCTGTAGATCTGGTGGAATTAATTTCCTTGATGCTGGAGATGGACAGAAAAAAATAACTAATTTTATTGTTATTGGCAAGTATCAAATCGCAGTAGCCCTAGTGTTGGCATTATCTGGAATATCTGCAAATTTATTGGAAGGCAAAAGAATTGCATATTTTGCCTTGAAATTATCATTAAATATACAAATTAATGAAACACCAGATTGCAACATCACCAAAAATAGAGCAATGGCGAAGATTTTACAGGTATGCAAATTAATCGTTTTTAATGAAATTACATTGACTCACAAGAGGTCATTACAGGGGCTGGGCAAAACTTGGTGGACATATTTGCTAGTGAAAATAGCACACTAGAAGAGAAGAAATTATTAGGTAAATATAAGCAGTTTATTTATTATTTTAACAGTATTAACAGTATAACAGTCAATGTTTCAGTATAATAACTGTTTGATAACTGAACTGGCTGTCGACTAAGCTGGCAAACCGCGGCGCTAAGCGCTGTCATGTATACAGTCTAACGCCCTCATGTGTACAGACCCTTAAACGGCCTACACACCTAACGATTTATCAAACTGCATGCAGTACTGCATCGGTTAAAACTGCCGCAGTAACGATAAATCGTCACGTGCGTAGGCAAATTGGATGCTGCGCAGTACGTAGTAGTCGTGTCGTTCGCAGTACGGAGTTTCCATAAAATATCGTAACAACGATCGTGTTTGAACGCAAGTTGTAACATGTGTAGAGTCTTGACTACGGCAGTATTGTTGTTGATAGCCAGTAATTGGGACACTAATCATGGACATTAAACAAAAAAAATTCTGGGAAGAGTTTATTGAAATATATAGACAAAATAGCTGTCTATGGAATGTAAAATCAAAAGACTATGCAATTAAATAAAGAGAAACTCAAGTTATGATATTTTATTTAAGAAATTTCAGGAACTGTTTCCAGAAGGGACAAAAGATGTAATGAAAAAGAAAATAAATAATATAAGAACATCTTTTAGGCGTTAACTGAAGAAGGTAAGATCCATTAACAATTATTATTATATCATAAAATTGCGTCTTTTGATTTTTAAAAGCTTTTATTTAACTTGTAGTGTATGTATCTATGTATGTAACATGTAAAGGTGGAAAATTGTAACGCTAATTTGGCGCACTTTCCGTTGAGCTATTGAGTTGAAATTTGGACCACTTATGTACTGTCGGCGACAATACATGTTTTTAATTTTAAAAATTAAAAATCCGCCATTTTGGATGCGCTATTTTGAATTTTTTGATTTATGAAGCGACTTGACTCAAACTCGGGATATAGGGGTTTACATTGACGCTGATTACAATTTTTTTAGCGTTAGCGACGCTAAGTCTATTAGCAGTTATAAGGGCCGCAACTTTTCTTTTTGAAAATCTTGATAACATAATCCTCACTCTTTTATTAACAACACCACAAATGCGATAAATGTGAACTACTGTAGTACGATATGTGTTGCATCGTATGTACATAAAATGACAGTACTGCAAACCTTACGATTTTCTCTACGACCTGAAGTATAAACACGCAGTACAATAAATCATTACGTGTGTAAGGCGTTTTAGACTCGACCCAATAATTAAGATATACTATTCAGTAATTATGTACAATATGTATCAACATAATATAAAAATTATAATTATGTTGCTATGCCGCGATCTCAATTTCATAGTATTTTTGTGATGGCCGTCTATTTTACACTTTTTACTTTGACCATTCCAATGTTTAAACTACGTCAACTATATAATATGATTATACTTTCAACTACACTTATAACAAATTAATACTCATTAAGTAATTTGTCTGGTTATGCTTAAGACAGATATTTTAATCAATAATGTGTATTATATTAAGAATTTTCTATTTACTCGTATATTTAACCAAAAATTTTTAAAAATAATAATACAAAAATAATTTCATTTTAGGCTACATTACAATATAAGAAAAGTGATAATGACGGAAAATGTTTTAATCTTTTTAGTGTAAATACTTGTATATTCTTATGTATAGCGGGAAGGTTTGTATTTTATTGAAGGTTTAGTTTTATTTCATAATACCCCATTGTTATTCATGTATTCTTTGTAATTACTATAGGAAACAAAGCAAAACATGCAGTTTTAGAGATATAAATCAGGAATGTATAAGATTAGATAAATATATAACCTAGAGCTAAGATTAATACTAATACAAAAATTCATATTAAACTCAACAGTTTTCCGGGTTGAACCGCGTCGATTTAATATTGCGACGAGCTTTCGACATCCTCTTTGATGTCTTCTTCAGGGCGTCCGAGATGTCAATCTCCCGAGCCCTCAGACACTACTACACTAATCACTAACCAATGCATTACGCATGCTTTAAATGTTTAACCTTCGGGTAGTGGCGCTATAGTTTCTTACAAGTCTAGTTGCCCCAGTGTCATAGACCAGTTGGGTCTAAAAAATAGAAATAGAGGATTGTTCTTTTTTATTTTGTAGGAATTTAGAAGACGTTTTGGTAAAAAAAACAAAAATTTAAACTTTATTAAACTAAACAGAACAATGATTAGAATAGTAATTAAAAAAACGTCATGTGTATTAATTTTTCGTTATAAAATAAAAATAAACAAACGTAATACAATAAACATACCTAAAAAAATGTCAAATGAACATAAATGCAACAAATAGCTAAAAAAACAAAAGATATACTTTTATTGTAATTCCCTGTAGTTCTGACATTTTCTAAACACATAAATGCATTGCATTTTTAGCAGTAAAAACTAGTTTTTCTATTCTTTCTCCAGCCGCAGTACTTAGGACCATTAATCAACAACAAAGGAGACATCGAGGATGATCTTAACAACAGAATGGAAAACACAGGAAAACTATTCCAAGCACTAAATAGAGGATTCCTTAATAACAAAGAAATATCAACAAAGACCAAGATGACAATATACAAAACAATATATAGACCTACAGTGACATATGGAGCAGAAAATTGGATATTAAACAAAAGACATCAGAGCAGAATTCAGGCAGCAGAGATGAAATACCTCAGAAGAACGATAGGAGTAAAAAGAACTGATAGAATCAGAAATGAAGAAATAAGAGAAAGACTCAAAATCAAACCGATACTCGAGTCAATCAAAGAGAAAAAATTGGCATGGTTCGGACATCTAACCCGGATGGACAATAATAGACAAGTAAAAAGAGTGTGGGACGCCAAACCAATAGGGAAGAACAGAAGAGGAAGACCCATTAAAGAATGGAACAGTGACATCTCGCAGATACTGCAGAGTAAGGGTAAGACTTGGCAGGAAGCAACACAGATGGCATCCAATAAGAAGGAATGGAGAAAGTTCGTTAAGAGCTAGGACACCTCAGAAGACTGTCAAATATTGTAATTTAATGAATTGTATTGTAAACGGCCCAACACCGAAAGGTACAAATGGGTTTTACTGATTAAGTAAAGTCTCCAGCCGCAGTATATGCACCTTCCAACGGGTAATGGCATTTCTTGATTTGATTTTCCGGTGCATCACTTCGAGTTACTTCCATCAGTCTCAGATTCAGCTTCCTCGGAAGATTGCTAAGAGCTGCTCTCCTTTTCAAATGTGGATGAACCAATGCGTTTCTAAATCTCTTAACAAATGTCGTCGCCGTATATTTGGGTCTTCGTTGTTTGCTTTATTTATCACCTGAGTATTGATTCCTTCAACATTTAATAATGTGTAGAATATCACCATGGGCCATCTTCTGCGATTCCGGGAGCAGTTGTAACTAGCACACAACTTATCTACAAGATCGACACCCCTTTTGTATTATTATAAGTAGTGATTTACTGGTTTAGATTTGTCACCACTGTTTATGTCAATATCATCATTATAGTGCATGCTTGATTTTAAAATCACAATTTTGCGTTGCTTTGAGATATAAGAAACGATTGTGATATCCTCTAGAAAGCCACTTGTATGGATAGGACGTTTAGTAGGGTTTAAAAATTCGACTGGCATTTCTGCTTTATTTTTTCTAAGCGTTCCAATTGTAGTTATTTTGTAATCCCCAAGAAACTTTTCCACAAGTGGAACTGATGTAAACCAATTATCCATTGTCAAGTTAACGCGTGAACTAGAAATTTGTTTGCACAATCTTGTACAATCAATGTAGACTTCCATTTTTGAAGTGTAAAATAATTTTGAATCACAAATTGTGAGTCCGTATTTATTAGTTTTTGAGGGAATGTACTGACGGGACGAACATTTCGCTCTAAAAGCAGGGAATATCTCATCAATGGTAACAAATTCTGAATTATTATAACCATTTTGACAATTTTTTTACTTACTGGTCAAACACCAGAGGAATGGGAGCTAGCTTGCAATTGTTGATCGCTCTGCACGTGTTTCCCTATCATCAAACCTAATGCAACGAAGAAGAAATCGGAACCTTTGTAGAGTCATCAATATAAAAAATCTCAATGCTATAACCATCTCTCCTTAAAATATCTTCTGCGCTGGCACGATTACCGTGACCTAGCCCAGATAAATACAAGAGTCCTATAAAAGCACGGATTTCCATTTCGTCAGTGAGATTAGCATTCGCGAAAAGTTTTCTTGAATGGAGGCTATGTATTTATTTCTTTTTTCCACAATGATACCAATTATCGTTTCATCCAAGAAATAATTCCAATTCCTGACAGCGTCGTTTAAATTTTTAGTACTTTTCGTAGGCCCTGGTAAGCGAATTATTATGTTATCCTGTCTTGTTCTAGCGGTTCTTAGTTTTGGAGGATGCTTCTTCTAGTGAGTTGTGCGGTTTTTGCCTAAAACTATAAAACTTTAGCATGACTTGCTAATACATATTCTAGTTTTTTAACATACCTATATAGAAAAGACGGGCAGACTGACGAACCGCAACTGTTTCATCTGCATCTGGTATCTTCTTTTCTGATGCATTATCGTGATTTATACCTTCTTTAATACCCTGTTCCTCTTCCTCTGATTCATATTCGCATGCTATTGATTTAATATCACTATTATAAATAGTCCTACTTCTTCTAAAAGTTTCTGCAAGTAAGCTTGCCCGTGCTCATAATCCCCCATTGCTAAAATCTAACAATCTTTTAATTAGGATTGGAGAAATGTACAAATATTCGAAAGCTTACCTGGGAATATTGTTGTAATGATATTAGTGGCGCTGGCCTGAGACACCCGAAAGTCGCTTACTCTACTATACTATTACACCGTAATGGTCACACGACGACTAACCGTCAACTCTCAGTCACAACGATACATGAAGGTACTGAAACATTCGATTCCTTACAATAACCTATTTAATAGTAACATTACAGAATACTCCATTGTGGTAACATCAAAAAAACAGTCTACTCGGTCTCTCACACAGTGACGCCACTACCCAAAGGTTAAATGATGGCGCATGGGTAAAGAACCAGTAAAGAACCTGTAAATGTATCCTTTGTGCAGGAAACAATATTTTAAAAACACAGTAGTGCTTATAATATGGACTAAAACGGCAGTCAAATAAAACTCTGCAAAAAATTCAATACGTAAAAATATCTAGCAACCCGTAGTATCAATAGATCCATTTTTTAGAACGAATGGCTAATGTGCATCGAGTACCACATCAAAAATGTCCAGGGAACACCATTATTATTTCACTTTTTTTAATAACAACTTTAAACATTTAAAACTTAAATATTTTTTTTGTTAATACATTCGACTTGAAAACTTGTTCTCTACAAATCAAGGTATGTCATGTAAATTATTCTGTCAATTGCACTGTTTTATTAAGGCAAAAGTGACAGCGCCTCAAATACGTACGATTAATTGCTTCAAATTGTAAAGAAATAGTGCTTCAAATTTTCGCAATTGTGGCGTCAATATGAACTATTTGGTAATCTCAGTGAAAGACATGGGGGTCGTCAAGGTGAAAAACCTCTATGTGCTAGGATGAACTCGTCGAAATGTACATATAACTGCATGTGGACTCTAAAGGGCCTTAGAAAATACCCATAACATTACTCTACGTGACCAAACTTACTGAGGAATAAATTACATGAAACTGAGTTGCAGGCCGGACGTCCATTGAAGGTTCCCATGTTACGGAAATCGTAGATTCATATTAAGGTTGGCACAAAAACATGTGCAGTGGGGCTTACAACAATGGAGTTTTGTGTTATTCACAGATGAAGCTAAGTTTTGTCTCTACCCTGATTAAAGAAGAGTGAGAGTTTGGAGAGGACTTGGTCGACAAGAGAAATTTAGGCATGTACAGGGTGTTTGTCCATATAAAGTTCTACAAGTTACGATGTGAGCTTTAATAATTTTTCATCATCGAACTTGTTCACAAAAACGTTTCCGTTTTTGTGAACTCATTTTGAATCAATCTCAATATATTGATCGTATGTTAGAACCTGTTGCCCATCCATTTGACACTGCTGAAAGTACTGATTTGTGTTACATGCAGGATAATCAAAGGCCATATGCTGCAGCAATAGTGATCTATTGGTTTCATAATAAGGTTATTATACTTTTACCGTGGCCAGATCGAGGGGTGTATGGGATATGCTTCAGAGTCAGATTGCTCCTCATTTGTACAATGTTTATACTAGACAAGGTCTTCAAGATATTCTTAAACAGGAATTCATCCTATTGCCTCCAAACGAAATTTATAATTTAATTTTAAGCATGCTAAGGAGGTGTCAAGCTGTAATTAATGCTGCTGGAGGAAACACAGATTATTAAACACATTTTTTATTAGATTTTTATGTTTTATATTGTGTTTTTTTTTTGTTTAAAATTTCCATTAAATTAGTAGACTTTTTAACTGTTATTTGATTATTTCATCGTATAGAAATCATAGTACACTAAAACCTAAATATTCCACTTATGTTGGTACTTTTCTTATTACAACATATTTTTTATTTTCTGTTGAAGTTTCGAGCTCCAATTCGGAATATGTTTTCAAACAATTCTAAAATAAAAATTGTGAAAAATAGATTCTTAACCTATAAATGTGGGTCCGACCCTGATCAAACCTCTGACAACCGTTTTTGCAAATTGTATGCACACATATATAAGGAAAGAAGTAAAGGATTATGTTATACATTACTGATTATTGTTCGCTTAAGTAATAATAGTATTAATACAAAATAGTCATCATGAAGTTCTTGGTTTTGAGCTTGGCCTTTGCTGTTGCATATGTGAGTATCAAATCATTAAATTATACAACAACTTAATACAAATTATTATTGTTAACAATACCTAGGTGCTTTTAATTGACATGTCCATTATGAAATTAATTTTTCAATAGATTTTAATAAAAATTTCCTTATTGGTACTACATGGTAACAATTACTTATAGTATAACTTTTGTTTGATTCAATCTAAACAATTATATCTGGAAGTTAAAAAAATGCAAGTTTTCCCAATATTTTCTGTATACTATTAATATCTTGGGTTAAACTGTTGAACGTCTTCCGATTTAAGATCACCATCAATCTTTTCTACTACTATTACTAAGGATTTCCACAGTTTTCGCTGTATGCCATACATCAACCGTTCGCTCCAGCACTTTGTATACTGTCAATCTCCATCTTGCAGGTTTTTTCCTGCAATTATTATATATAAATGTATACAAGCTATACGATCCCGAAGAAGCTGAAGCTGTTTTCACTTGAAGATTCTTTTTGTGTGAGGATCATCCCATTCTGGGTTTGATTTTACAGTTTCTGGTGTGACTTCGCTGTTTTCACCACTTTTCTCCATTTTTCTCTCTCTTTGATTGGTCTTTTCTATATTTCTAATTTCCATACTGATTAAGTCTTCTTCCACTTGTTGTATCCATCTCAGTTTAGGTCTGCCTCTGGTTCTTTTACCTGGTGTTATCCATTTCGTTATAACTCTTAACAGATTGCTCTTCTCTCTTCTCATTATGTCTCCATACCTTCTAATTCTTTGTGCTTTTTTTGCTCTAACTATGTTTTCTTGGCCCATCCATTCTTTTATTTCGTGATTCATCCATTGTCTTGCATCCTCTTGATTTTCCCTCTAGTCCCAGTATTTTTCTGATAATCTTCCTCTCAAAAACTTTCAATTGCTCTTCTTCTCTTGCTGTTAATGTAAATGTTTCTGCAGCATATACTACTTTGGTCTTATGGTCGTTTTGTAGATTTTCATTTTTGTGTTTCGGCTTATCTTCTTATCTCTAAATTTTTTTTATTTCTATAAAATGCTGTATTTCCCGCTTGAATTCTTCTTTTTATATCTACACTTACATTTCTTCTGTTGACTAGTACTCCCAAATATTTGAATAACTTAGAAGTAAAAAACTTGAGTTGTTCTGTGTCATTTTAACTGACAAGAACCACGTGTTCAAGTCGAGCAAGGATCAATGCTGCTCTTTAAGTATTAACATTTACAACCATTGTCATCGACCTAGGGTCGCATTATAATTTAAATATGTAAACCATATATTGATGTCTTCACTGCAATTTTAGTGTTAGCTACAAGTACCAAAAGAAGGCACTGAAGATGATCTGAGCTAGAACGAAAAAGTTTTGCATCTATAAATTTTGGACGAAACTTTTAAAAAGTTTTAATGAAATGTTTTTATACCAATATACAAATTTTGAAGTTTTTTACTATATGTTTTAGTAATATTTTTACTTTTCGATCACTTTGGGAGGTCCACGAATTTTTTTTAATTTTGGTATATCATTGAACCTTTGAAAAGTAGACTATAGCTATTTTTTTAGCCCTATAGGTGCCCTGTGCCTGAGATATGCCCTCAGAAGAGTCAAAAATAGCCCTTTTCACCCTATATTTGAAGAGCTTTATTCTTCTGAGCCCAATGAACCGATTTTAACTCACAATTTCTTCTTTTTTTTTGTTATAATGCTTAACTTATAATGCTGTTAACTTTTTAATGAAATAATATACAAAACCACAACAGATAATTTTTATTTTAAGGGTCAATAAGAACGAAAAAAAAAATTTTATGATTTTCAATTAATTGTCAAAATTTAACCAAACGAGTAAAAAATTGTGGAATACGGCATATTAAAGGATTTTGAAATTGTGTTTAGAGACTTTAGTGAGGAGCTACTGCTATAAGTTTTTTTAAAAAGAGGTAGCTTCTTTAATTCTAGGATATTAACAGACAGATTAATAGAAATAATGTTAGAAAATATTTTGGAACTGGATATGTTGGTGTCTGCGTTATTGGAAATATTCGGAATATTTGATATACCTGAAAAGTGGGAGGTAAATATATCTGCAATATATTGATCATCGGTAATTGTTCTATCCTGCAGAAAGATATTGGCAATTTTGCTGGATGTATTATGACCATCCATACGTCTTATCCTTGTCCACATTTACGCAACTGAAGTGTATTTTGTGATTGAACTAACGTACAGATTCATTGAGGCTTTCTTACTTTCTTTTAACATACATCTTGAACTTGCCCCAAGTTTTTAAAAATGTATTAGGTCCGTGGTCGTACGAGTCTTCTGGAATTTCTTTATTGCTTTTTACATTGTTTGACTGCTATTTTGCAAGATTCACTACACCAGGAACCATGTTTTCTGGAAGGATCAATCGTGCATTTACCAATACATTCCTCAGCAGATTCAGTTAAAGAGTTATTTAGTTAATTAATTAATTCTTTGGTTTTAGGCCGCTATCACTCCCGAACAAGTTGAGAAGATCAAAAGTTTCCACAAAGAATGTCTTCCAAAATCCGGAGTTAATCCCGAACTTGTTCAAAAGGCAAGACAAGGTGATTTCACCAACGACCAAAAGCTGAAAGAACATATCTTCTGCGTTTCCAAGTTGATAGGTTTCCAAAACGATGCCGGTGAAATCCAAGTGGATGTCCTTAAAGCCAAAGTGGGTGCTGCCTTAGACGATACAGCTCTTGCGGCCCAATTGATCGACACCTGTGCTAAGAATCTAGGAAATGGACCCGAAACGGCCTTTGAAACCGTCAAATGCTATCACGAAAAGACGCCAGTTCACCTTAGTATTATATAAATATTTGTGATTTTATTATATATAAAAAAACTTCTTTTTTGAGGGGTGTTTAAAAATAAATTGTTGATCATTACATCTATATGATTTAGCGTTTTTATTGTACATATGTATATGTAAAAACCGAAGAGTAAGTAAACTTGTTAATGACAATGGAGAGGTAATCGTGGACAAAGAGAGTATTGATAATACCTGGAAAAATTACATACGAAATTTATTTTTTGATGAGAGGGAGAACCAGTCCCCCATACCTATGGAAACAGGACCACCTATACTAGTAGCAGAAATAAGCTAAGTGGCTGCTTATCAAGAATACAACAGTGGACCTATTAAAACAGTTTACCTATTTTGGAAAAATAGTAAACGAAATATCTTCTTGATATTATAAGCGATGGAGAAAAAACTTGAAGCCTTCGAGATGTGGCTATACAGAAGAATCATAAGGATATCATGTACAGATAAGATAACCAACGAGACTGTATTGCGAAGATGGGGAAAGAAAGAGAAGTGATGTATTCGATTAAAAGGAGAAAGTTAGAATATCTCGGACACATAATGAGAAACGGCACTAAATACAGATTACTGAAAGTAATCCTTTTAGGCAAAGTATTCGGAAAGCGAGGAATTGGGAGAAGAAGAATATCATGGTTAAAAAACCTGAGGAAATAGTTTGTGGACCTGAGGTCCACAACAACAACTAATCCATTTAAAGCATCAGTTAATAAAATAATTATAGTCAGAATGATCGATAATATTCCAAACGGAGGAACATTGATTCTAGTACAGTATAAATTAAATTTTGTTGACTACAATAAATTTAACCACCTCTGCATTGAATCTAAATTTTATTTATCTATTACTTTCAGTAAAAAGCTTAATACCTTTCTCATTTTTATGTCTCAAGTTTATTATTCAGTTATTCTTTTATTGGAATCCTTGCTTGAAAAAATTCCACAAAATGCTTTTATTATCTTGACAGGTGACTTTAATATTGATTATCTGGATTTATCACGCAACCATGTTATTAACATTATAAATTTACTTAATAGTTTTAATATGAGAATGCTGGTTATCGAGCCAACCAGAAATAATAGCATATTGCCTATTGTATTGCATAATACAAATTCCTTTTATTTACTTCCTACTTCTTCTTATGGTGCCCTATCCAATTAGTGGATGTTGGCGACAATTCTGGCATACTCCTCTCGGTCTTGTGTGGCTCTAAGGAGTGCATGGGCATTGAGGTTTGTCCAATCCCTTATGTTTTTAAGCCATGAGTATTTCTTCCTACTAACTCGGCTGAAATAAAAAATATTACACAAAGCATTAAAAATCCTATGGTTGCAGCCTGGGATGATATCCCATCTAAAGTTTTACCCCATCTTCCTGATAATGTTTTGAGAGTTTTAGCGGAGGCAATTACAACGTCTTTTTAAACAGGTCGCGTTAGCGATTGTTTAAAATTTGCTAAGGTTATTTCTCCGTATAAAGGAGAAGACCACGATTTACCTGCTAACTATCGTCCTAACCGACCGAAAAATTGGTAAAAATCAGAATGACTTTCTTACAAAAACACAATTTACTTTCTTCCTTCCAATTCGGTTTACAGTCATTATAAAGAAGAAGATAGGATTCCACTACGAGGTGTCGAACGAGTAACATCGTTTTATATTTTGTCGTGCTTACTAAAACATAGTGCAAAAACAGTGAACATAAGTGTACCTTCAACTACAAATAAATGTATGTATAATTCACTCATTACTAGTTGAGGTTTGTTTTTGTTTCAACTGATTAAAATCACAAAAGAAAAAATTTAAACAGGATTGCCTTAGAACCGGCAATCTATTTTTATTTTAAAATGAATAAAAAGCTGAAACTTTACCATAACACATAGAAGCTAAATTATAATTTCAACTAAAAACGCAATTGCTTTTGACTACATGAGCAGTGGCGTACCAAATACCAAAACAGTAAATATGTCTCAAACACAAAACCAAGTTTTATCCTATGTATCAGTAGCGAAAACAATTCCACGGCCAACTTTCCCAAGCAAACATCAAGCCATTGTGATGCATGCCGAAGAAAATCTGAAATTGTACGATTACGTTAAAGCTATAGGTGATATAATAGGCCCTAAACAAGTCTCCTTTGCATCTAGGATATCAAACAATCGCATTTGTATCTATCTTTCTAATACTAATCTTGTTGACCAGCTCATAGATTCACATCCTATAATACAGATAGGAGATGTTTCTTTAAATATCCGAAGACTTATTTCCTCTGCTAAAAGAATAATTATATCTAATGTATCTCCGTTCTTACCACATGACATAGTTGAAAATAGCATTAAAAATCTTGGACTTCGCATCGCATCTCCTATATCCTATTTAAGAGCAGGCATTCCTGGGGACGAATATTCACACGTATTAAGTTTCAGACGCCAAGTTTACGTATACCCTCCCTCCGAAGATTTTGAATTACAAACATCAGTACTTATTTCCTTTGAAGGGAATGAACACAGAATCTTCCTTTCTATAGATAAAGTACATTGTTTTATCTGTAAACAAACAGGACATATAGCCTCCAACTGTCCAAATCCTCCAACAGACAATACACTCCCAACCGAATATATACCAACAAGCCCCAACTCATCCGTAAAAATTTCATCTCCCTCTACACATAATGCCAAAGAGCCACAAATCGAAAATAAAGACTCCAACACTGAAACTCAATCCAACACTGAAACACAATCAGACCAAATCGACATAACACAAATATCTCAAAAACGAGGACACTCTGAAATAGAAACTCCTAGTGAACTAACAAGCCCTGAAATTCCTGAGAAAGAAGCTCAACCATTGTTAGATATGCTTCCTCCTCTATCAGCTTCCCCCAAAAAAGGTCTCAAAGCTAAGAAAAAAAAGCACAAACCTGATACTCCAACAGAATTAGTATTAACCGAAACCACCAAGAGAACAATCCAAGAAGCATACAAAAAGAACCCACAAACCTTTAAAATACCCATAGACAATTTCTTTTTCTTCCTTGAAAATAGTTTTGGACATTCTGATCCTTATTCGGAAGCGAAAAAGCTCACGGATGATGTAAAAAGTCTACTTTTAAACCTGCATACTATATATCCAAATCTTTCAGATAGATCCTTAAAAAACCGATTTACCCGTCTAAGTAAAAAGATCAAGAAACAACTACAACTAGAATCCTCTGAAGCCACAAGTTTATCAGACCCAATTTCATCAAGCGATCTAACTGACGATGAGTGCCTTTCCGATCGATCCCAAAGGTCGCAGCACTGAAAAATCCCCCCTTCTAATATTCTTCTCATTCAATTTAATCCAGTGGAATTGTGATGGGTTTTACCCCCATCTAGAAAATCTCCAACTGCTTGTTGCTGATACTTCACCCGATTTCATTTGTTTGCAAGAAACCAATTTCTCTAAAAACCATAATCCATACCTTAAAAATTACGTTGGCTACCACTTTATACGAACATCACACGCACGAGCTAGTGGTGGAAGCTCCATATTTATTTCTACAGATATGTTCCATCAAGAATTTCCCTTAACAACAACTCTAGAAGCCGTTGCCGTTACTGTTTGGTGTCCAAATAAAATCGTAATTTGCAACGTATATATTCCTCCCTATTATACCCTAACAGCTCTCGAAATTACAAATCTAACTAACCAACTTCCTGAACCATTTATCTTAGTCGGAGATTTTAATGCACATAGCACTATGTGGGGCTCCAGTAATACTTTCGGTAGAGGCAAAATGATTGAAAATATCATAATCAATTCCAACCTTAATTTTCTAAACACTGGAAGCAGCACATACTTTCATATTCAAACAGGTACTCTCTCTTCCATTGATTTAAGCATATGTAATTCAGAATTATCTACTCATCTTACATGGAAAACACTGGAAAGTCTCTACGGCAGTAACCATTTTCCCATTTTAATTTCTAACAATGATAACTCACAAAGACAAAGCCAAATTAAGTGGAAAATTGCTCACGCTGACTGGGATCTATTTAACTTAATTGTCAAGGAACAAACAAATGAAATCTCCTTTACGAATTCTGCTGATGAAGATCTTAACATGTTGATTAATTGTATTATAACTTCTGCTGAAAAATGCATCGGTAAATACTACTTTGATCCCTCCAAAAAATATATTCCGTGGTGGAATGAATCATGTAAACTAGCTATAAAAGATTGTAAAAAAGCATTAAACCGATATCGTAAAACTAGAAACCAAGCGGACCTAATAAATCTTAAAAAACTAAGAGCTAAATCTAAGCGAATTGTTAAAGAAAGCAAAAAGAACTCATGGAACAAATACATCAGTAGCATAACTTCCGACACACCTTCTAGTCAAATATGGACTAAAATAAAACAGATGAAAGGTAGATATACAACATACAAAATTCCAGCCATTATAGAAAATAACAATGTCATAACTGATGACCAGCAGATTGTAAACACACTTGCCAAATACTATTTAAATAAATCTAAACTTGATAACAACTGTACTGGACCAACAAACATTAAAAATAAAGGTGTTGTACGTCCAAATTCCAATGATCATCCTGTCAATCTCCCACTAACAATCGACGAATTAGTCGAAGCTGTTAACTCCCTAAAGATCAGTGCTGCAGGGCCGGATGGCATTCCATCGATATTCCTAAAAAATCTACATGAAGATACCCTAATAAAGTTACTAGAATTCTACAACAACATATGGCTAGGTAACCAATTTCCAACACTTTGGCGACAAGCTATAACAATTCCACTCAAGAAAAATGATACTTCTGCCAATACAACTATGTCATTTAGACCCATCTCATTAACGTGCACACTTTGCAAACTCCTGGAAAAAATTGTCAACAAACGCTTACTTTGGTATCTTGAAAAACATAATATTATCAATACCGCTCAATCAGGATTTCGTCCAAATCGTTGCACGATCGATAATCTTATCACTCTTCAATCCGATATCATAGAAGCATTCTCTAATAGAAACGACCTTATAACTGTCTCACTCGATATAGAAAGTGCTTTTGACACAGCATCAAGGCCGGCAATTCTAGAAAAACTTAAAGAGTCTAATTTATCTGGAAACATATATCTATTTGTTGAGAATTTTTTAACTAACAGAAGTTTCAAAGTTTCTGCAAATGGTAAAATGTCTCCCTCATATATCCTGGAGACAGGAGTACCTCAAGGATCAGTCCTCAGCACAACCTTATTTTTACTGCTTCTTAACGACCTTAGTTCCTTAGTACAACCCCCTGTCAAACATAATATCTATGCGGATGATCTAGTTATTTACTGCTCGGGTAAAGTAACAAGCTCCACTAGCACTCTTTTGCAAAATACTATTGATAACATTTCTCACTGGTCTAACAACATTGGTTTTAGCTTCTCGCCTACAAAGTCTAAAGTGATTAACTTTAGCAAAAAATATAAACAAACTCTTCCACTCATAAAATTAAAAGAGCATCCACTACAAGTAGTTGAAAATCACAAATTTTTAGGGGTAATTTTCGACAAAAAATTAACATGGAAGAGACATATAGAAAAAACTAAAGCCAGTGCCTCAAAAAATATAAATCTCTTAAAATCACTAGCCAATCGACAATGGGGAGCCGAAGAAGAAGTTCTATTAAGTTTATACAGAGCCCTAATAAGATCTAAGTTAGACTATGGATCGATATTATATATGTCTGCCCCTAAAACTTATTTAAAATCACTAGATACAATTCAAAACACTTCATTAAGAATATGCCTTGGAGCCTTCAGATCTAGCCCTACAGAAAGCATATATGTCGAATCGTGTGAACCCCCTCTAAATATTAGAAGACAACGTCTACTAAACTCCTATTTTGCTAAGGTCTCTGCAAACCCAAATAATATATCATTCCAACTTATTAAAAATTTTCAATTAACAGGAGCACACAGTAGAGCTACTGCCAATTCATCACTACAGTTTCTATCCCCACTCTTAGAAAATTTTGACCTAAATCTTACCACCCCCATTAATCAGCCCAATACTCCACCTTGGCTAAAAATATTACCTGACTTTAACGTAAATTTGTGCAGATATAAGAAAATGGAAACCTCCACGATACTCATGAAACAAACTTTTAATGACATAATTAATAGAGGCAAGTTTGATAACATAATATTCACAGATGCATCTAAAGACGAAGAAAGTGTCGGATGTGCTGTTACTTCCACAAATAACAGACTAGCAATGTATAGACTACCCAAGATTACCAGTATATTCACAGCAGAACTCTACGCCATACTTAAAGCTCTGGAGGTTCCAATGCAGGGTACCAAAAACTTAGCAATCTGTACAGATTCATTATCATCCATAAATTCCATTAGAAAAATCTACACATCAAATCCGTTAGTTAATGAGATCCACGAAAGATGTACAGCACTTGCTAAATCCAACACTTCGGTTTCGATGATATGGAATCCTTCACATGTTGGTATTAAAGGAAATGAGAATGCTGACCACGCAGCAAATGAAGCACGTTGCTCTGACCTTACAGATGAAAAATGCCAATTGTTTCAAGATATAATAATTGAAATTAAAAAGTTATCTACCTCAATGTGGCAAAATCAATGGAACAGGTGCACTACCCAACTAAAGTCCATCCAACCAAACATTTTAGGACCTAGAATTTTTTCTACGGAAAGAAAATCGAAGACCATCATTAGAAGGCTTAGAATTGGGCACACCCGGCTAACCCACGGATATCTGATGGTTCCAGAAGAACCTCCAAACTGCCAATATTGCAACTCCCGTCTAAGTGTACACCATATACTTGTGGAATGTAACCAGTACGCAGCAGCACGGATCAAACATGGTATCCACGGAAGTTTATGTGATATTTTAAATTCCAAAAACAATATGTCTAATGTGATAGAGTTCCTTAAAAACTGTAAATTATATCACCTGTTGTAATTGTATCACCTATCTATATTTTAATTTTGTATTCATCTGCTAGTTTTGTATTTTCTTTTTTTTTAGATATCAATGTAACTTAATTTATTGTTTTCTGTAATACAGTTCCTCGTGTCAATGGCCACAGCAGCCGAGACATGTATTTTGAAATAAAAAAAAAAAAAAAAAAAAGAAGAAGATAGATATGATATGATAGATAATTAGAAGATATGATCCCATCTTCCAAGTCATGGAAAAACTATACTTGGACTTAAATAAAGATTATGTTGCTGATGCGGTTTTCTGTGACCTATCTAAAGCCTTTGACTGTGTCAATTACAAAATACTTCTTAATAAAATGGAAAGATATGGTTTTAGACGCACTGCTCTAAAGTAGTTCAGTTTTTACTTGGAAGACAGATGCCAGTAGTAATATCTTTATTAGTTGTGGCGTACCTCAAGGCTCTGTTTTGAGTCCTATCTGTTTCTTGATATATTTTAAAGACTTAGTGACCGGTTTACTATATTTGCAAATGACACGACAACTTTATGGCAAAACAAGAACTCTGAGGTACTGAATAAGATTATTAATATTGATCTGCTAAAAATTTTTAGTGGTGCAAAGCTAATTTTTAGAAAACCAAATTAATTTCTTTTAAAAATGATCTAAACAACATTGCTTTGGGCATTGAAGGCATTTGTTCTGACACCGTAAACAAATTTTTAGGGCTCTATATTGCTTCTTCTTTTACTTTGAGTGCCTCTCCTATCGGAGATTGGATATGATTAGGGCGATTTTAATTTTATTTACTGCTGTTTTGAATAATTCGTTAGTGGTACAGCCAAACCACTCTCTTAAATTTCTTATCCAGGAAATTCTTCTACGGCCTAGATTTCTGCGTCCTTGGATTTTTCCTTGCATTATATTTTGTAGGAATGTGTACTTTTGGGCTCTCATCAGGTGGCCAAAGTATTCAAGTTTTCTCCTTTTTATATTCAGTATAACTTCTGGATCGTTATTTATTCTGCGTATTACCTCTTCATTTGTAATTTTATATATTAATAATAAACTTAAATTGGAGAAAAAAACACTGTATAATTAACCAAAAAGATATGCTTAAATTTTTTGCTTTGCTACCAAATAAGTTGCTCACCATTTAGATTTCAAGATTGCAAAAAGTGTTTATGTGACTTTGATTAAATCTAATTTGAGATACGGTATTGCCTTTTGGGGTAGACATTCTCTTCGTCATTTCAGCAGATTTTTTATGCTACAAAAGAGAGCACTCAGATATTTATGCAAGGTCAAGTTTGGTATCTCATGCAGGCCTTAGTTCCGGAAATAGGGTATCTTGACACTTCTTTGCATATATATCCTTGAAATAGCATGCTTAATTTTTAAAAAATATAAAGTGGATATACGGACAGATTCCTTTTGTAACACACGTTTAACTTATGTTATTTCACTTCCAATTCCCTCTTCTCATCATCAGTTGGCGCTACAGCCCTTCGTGAGCCTTGGCCTGCTTCAAAACATTCTTCCCTCCTTCCCTATCGAGTGTCTGTCTTCTCCAGCCCCTCACTCCAATCTCTCTCAGATCTTCCTGTACATCGTCCAGATATCTGAGTTTAGGTCGCCCCCTTCTTCTTCTTCCGACATAGTTCAGCATAGTTATTTTAGTGGGATCACCCTCATCCATCCGCATAACGTGGCCCACCCACCTTAGGCGGTTTATTTTGATGGTCTTCACACTATCTGCATCACCAAAAAGTCTATAGAGTTCAAAGTTATATCGTCTTCTCCACAGACCCTGTTCGTTTACTCCGCCAATTTCCCTCTTCTACATTAAATAAAAAATCATTTATTTACACTGGAAAGAAAGTGTTTAATCACCTACCAGTCGATATAAGATCCTCAAGCAGTATTCCGTAAAACAATTAAGATGTTTGTATTATCTTACTATAGTATCGAGGAATTTTTTGAGGACAGTTGCGCTAATTGATAGCTTTGTTATTATAGAAGTTTTATAATTAGTATTTTAATGTAGGTATCTTGTACTTTTTTTTGTACTGTGACATGTTGTGTTTTATAAATGTAACTCATTTTAGAAACAATAAATGTTTCTTTCTCTCTCTCTCTCTATCTATCTCTACCTTATTTTACATATTTAGTCGCTGTTTAAATTTTTCTAACCATTTTTATCGTATCTAGTCCTGCACGGCGATGATTTTATCTTCACTCTTATTGATGGTTAATCTATTCTATTTATAAAATTTCCACTATTCTCTTTAGGATATCTAGTTATCCAAACTCATCCAATGTTTTCGCTTCAAGAAGTATATTCTAGTGAGGTATAGTAATTGCACAAGATTTTTTATTTTGCGTTTTATTCATACATCTATACAAAAATAATTATCACAATTTACACATAAGCCTAAAAATAACGTAAAGAAAATAGTCAAAATATCTGTTTGTCGTTATAATTATGAAAATATATACAAATAAATTTTAATGTAAAAGTATGTCTTGTGAAATAAAAATAGAAATTTATCAATGAGAATAAAATGTTTCGAATAGGTACCTAATAATCAAAATCAGAACCGTTTTCATTGTAGAAATATGTAATTAGAATAATTACGTAACTGAAATATTGAAGCTTTTAATAAACTTTTATTGAAATATAAAATATGTGTACCTAAATATTAAGACAATGAAACATTTCTGATTTCAGAATGTTTTTAATAAAAGTATAAAATATATATAAGTAAGGTGACTCGAAAGTCATTGTACAGGGAACGTCGGTAAGTCAGTGATTACAACAATAGATGGCGGTGTGAAATCAAATCAGTATTAAACCTATAAGTATAATCCTGGTAAGTTAATAAAATCATTTATTAAAATTCCAAACCAACAGACTTATTGATTAGTTGGAAATTTTCGATCAAATTACAAGACTATTCCTTAAAAATCACGTTAACTGACTATTTAAGTTTTTAAAAACCTACTATAACATGTTTGCCCAGTTAACTGTTATGATAATCACAAAAATACGATATTGTGCAAAAAATCTTTGTAATAGACAATATAACTCTAGAAAAAGTTAGTAAACATAAATATTAGAGCAGCTGAATCCCCAAAACAGTGACTTTAATTTTGAAGGTCCACAAAAATTATCTTTTTTGGGAAATATGGTAAACACTAGAAAATTAATATCGGAATTAATCGAATATTTGAGGAAGATGAGTTAACCTTAGAAGCAACTGTCTAATAAGAAGAACATTTACATTTTACACGGGTCTGGCTTACTACAATACATAGCTTTTCCCTTGGAACTACACTACCCCATATCATGATCTACCCAAGAATTAATTTTAAACATCACATGTTAAACGGAGCACGTGCTACTACATTAGGACCTGTAAATCCCTCAGGATAGATGAACACTGAATTATTTCTAGGTGTTAAAGGCCTTTTATACAACACGCGAACAGTTCCAAAACAAATTCAACATTACTAATCTTGGAAAATCATGAAAGCCACAACTCCAAAGGGACACTAAATTTAACAATTGTCATATTTACTTTACCGCGACATTGTTCCAACTAACTGCAGCCTGTTTATGCTCCATTTAAAACATAGGTACTATAACATTGCTATGGACTCATAAATGATGAGAAATCCATGAAAGCCAATAACAATTTTGCAATGTGTCAGATGTGCGTTTTAATAAATCTATGACCCCCAATAACATAAATACAGGTTTAAACAAATGCGGAATAGTGCCTCTGAACCAATAAGTCTTTGATGATAGTGACTTTTTGATTAGTAAAGTAACCGATAGGAATGAAATATTAGAGGAGGTGGATACCCTCCTCTAATACTAGAGATTTTTTACTAATAATTGGCAAATAAAAGCATGGTCAGAACCCCAAAAAAATCTCAAAATGAGAAGAGAAGGACGAAGTAAACTTGTAACTAGTACGCCTGAGGAAAAACATCATGAGAAAAACAGGAAAGGAAGCAATTGCTCTCTCTCTAAAAGCTCCAATGTTCCAAAGCTCCAATCAGATGTTGCACTCTCATCATCCAGTGGTACTGATTCGTTTGTTTCTGATTAATTAGATGCCGAATGATTCACAGATTTTGAGTTGGGTCATTATTAGGATTTGCCAGCTATGTGCTGACATTATTGAAGAAGTAAACGACAACGACTTTAAAGTCACATTTTTGCGTCATCGTGCTAAAAGTAAAAGCACTTTTTTGTTTCCCGCTGTTAAGGACATGTTAGATATGCGCTGCCACCAATTCTTAATTGACGAGGTACAAAATGCCAGAAGGCCTTTATTTCATTTGGCGTCAAGTTCGAAAATTGGTTGAGAATTATTCAACAAAATTCTTTAAGAATTTTGATTTAACTCTTTTTTAAGTTTATGTATATATGTCGTTTGTCAATAAACTTCATATGTCAAGATGTCAATAAAACAGCTTATATCATCAAGAATATGAAAATGTCTCAACTTTCCCCTACGGTGAGACATGGGTGCTTCTAACAACAGACTATTGAACCACTCTTCACGGCCTATTCTACTGGTGAAATCCGAGAAAACTAGACGAAGAAGTAGACCAAGGATGAGATGAAGGAATAGTGTAGATGGGTATACCACGAAAATTGGTGTTACTAATTGAAATCAAGCTGAAAGGACTCGGAACGAATGGAGAAGTAATCAACTTGGGCTGTAGTATCAAGGATGACAATGACGAAACACTAGAAATAAATACGGGAAAAGCATGCAAAGAGAAAGCAAGGTCAGTATTCATAAACACCAGATATTTACTGTAGCAAAAGTATTAATGTATTCAGAATAAGAATATTAAGATGCTACATGTTCCCAACTTGTTTATACGGTTTGTAATCCTGAACGCTAAAAAATCATCGAACGTGATAGACTCAAAGCAGTTGAAAGTGATGTTATTGGTGCATGTTAGGGATATTATAAATTTAAAAATTATGCAGTACTACAAAGCATACCGACAAGTAAACTAGAATCTACAAGGATTCAACAAGAAAGCTTCTCGAATGAAAAACTTTACGAGAACATGGAAGCTTCTGAAGAAGAATTAGTGTAGTTATTGTACAGAAGTTAGTATGTGTAATAGCCTGTAAGACAGCGTTATAAAGTAAACCATAACTTAAAAACACATCTGGAAGGATGCAGGAGAAAAAAATACGATCAAGATTCACGAGAAGAGTCAACGATCAGAAAAAAACAGAACTAACTCCTTTGTGAATAAATTCAGGGCTTAAATACATAGTCTTGCTTGAAGTTAAAACTTAAAAAATGGTCATTATAATTTCTAATCCCGGTGCGGGGAAGATTTTTTGGAAAAAAACATAGTTGGTTAAAAATGTTTTCTTGTGTCACTAGTCTCATACGAACAAAAACTTCTTCGTCAAAATTAATGAAAATTATTAGTCCAAAATACCTTTAAGTACGACGAAACAAAATTTTAGCAGGTAAATTTATACCAGTTCTATGAAAACATTCAGAAAAGTGTGTACTTGCTTGTTGTTTACATGTAGGTAATGTAAATAAATCATTGAACTACTTGTGAAAAATAAGAGTTTTAAAAACATCAGTCGTACAAAAAAAGATTTTGTAATGGACGGATTGTATAATAAGTCATTCTCTCAATCTCAATCAATAAACTAAAACTCAATAGAATCCAATATAAACTCGAAAAACTTAGAACATTCTGCTTTTATATGATTTAGTTTTAAGCTAGAAATCACTGACTTATCAAGTTTTATAACAATAAAAGCTTTTATCCCATCTTCACCAACTGTTCAAAATTATTTAAATGGTAACCATAGCAATGTTAATAAAACGATGTAAATTGTATCATACATAGCTTTTTAAAGGAACTGCATGTAATAATTTTCTAGTAGGTAAACAGGAAATCCTACGGTTCGATTTTTTGTTATTTTAGTATCTTAACGTTAAATTTGATACAGTTCTGTACATGCTTTTCAGTTCTGTCTACATGTCTCATCTTACAAAAATCAGAGAACATAATATAGTGAAGCATAATTTCCTAGATAATATAATATTCAGTTCAGTTAATTTTGAACACTGGTGAGTGGCTAAAATGCGACGAATACATGGCTAAATAAATTATTCTCGGCACTGTCATTATTTAAACATTGCAGCTTTTTCCAAAAACTGTTGTCGTCTGGTTGCTTTTTCTTCTTCCAGCCGTTTGCGTTCTTCTTGTTCCAAACGGATCTCATCTTCGAATTTGCTCTTCTTCGCCAATTCAACAATCTACAAAAAAAGATTTTAATTAGTTTTGATTAAGAAGATTAATGAAGAAAGTTGTAGAAAGTAAATTTCATGTAAAAAGTTTTATTTTCAAATATCTTTTGTACTATAAATAAAATTTATTAAAAAAAAACAAGTTTTTTGGAGGAACCTGGCCTTAAGAAAATCAAATGTTATCAATGCATGATAGAAATTAAGAGATAATTGTTTTGATAACAATAGACTATTATATAAGAGTTTATGTAGAACTGTTTTATGGGGTATACCCCATTCCGCCCCCGATTATATTCACTACTGATGAATATTTTTCTTCTCGTATTTTCTCGTTTAAAATTCTCGTATTGATTATATTTTTTATTGATCGCAGATGGTACGTAAATACAAAAATAAAACCACCCGGCAGTTGTGGTCTACCGATGTTATGAAGTAAGCTGTAGATGCGGTTATCAGTGGACAAATGGGATATGTGGCTGCATCTAATCGGTTTGGTGTCCCATCATCCATCACGCTGAAGCGATATGTTCAGAAAAGGCGGGAGAATCCAGACGCTGTCATTGATAAAACGTCAGGAAAGTATAAAACTGTTTATCTGAAAGATATGCAAAAACAACTGTTCGGCATGACTATGAAAGAGTTTTGCCGACTAGCATACCAGCATACCAGAAAAGAATAACTGCAAGCATAACTTCAACAGAACATCGGAAATGGCAGGAGAAGACTGGTGTAAAGGTTTTTTCAAACGTCACCCTGATTTAAGCTTAAGAAAACGCGAAGCAACTTCTGGAGCACGGGCTATGGCATTCAATAGAGTAGCAGTATCGAATTTTTTTAATCTGCTTAATGTAATTCTGGACAAGCACGAATTAGATGCCACTAAAATTTTCAACAGATGAAATGGGTATTAGCGTGGTTCCCAAGCAGTTTTCGAGAATAATAGCTGTTAGAGGACAACGTCAAGTAGGTGTCTTAAGTTCTGCTGAAAGAGGCACCACTGTCAAAACTGAAATATGTTGCTCAGCTGCCGGATGTTACATGCCGCCAATGTTAATATTTCCGCGAAAAAAGAAACAACGTGAATTTGAAACAGGTCTCCCACCAGGAGGCTGGGCTGAAGTTGGCGACTCTGGTTGCATAACTGCAGAGATTTTCTTAAAATGGCTACAACCGTTCAATCTGTTTTCTAAAGCGACGAAAGAACACCCAGTTCTGTTAGTTCTTGACGGTCATACGTCACACACAAACAACTTGGCCGCAATAGATCTAGCACATGACAATGGTGTGTTAATATTGTGCTTCCTTATTGCTCTCACAAAATTCAACCACTGAAAGTTGCATTCATGAAGCCTTTGAGCTTATATTATGAGAATAAAATAAGGAAGTGGCTCAGGTCGCATCCAGGGAGAGTGGTTCAGTTTTCGACATATCAACAATTTTTGGCCAGGCTTTCTTAAATGCAGCAAATATGAGAAATGCCATTAATGGCTTTGAAAAATCTGGTATCTGACCATCCAATATGAATAAATTCACCGATGATGACTTTCTACCATCAGCAACAACAGTTATTCCCTTGGAAAATCCTGTTGGCAGTACAATCCAGGAAACATCCCGGCTATGCCAGAGACGACTGACTCAACGCCAACTACACCAGTACAGAAGCATTTCTCCTCACCCCATGTTCATCCCACACCCGTAGTTGTTAATCCTGTCAAAAATAATCCATTCGTACCGACAATTGACGAAAATCTTCTCCCACCAGTTAATGTCCCTAAACCCGGATGTTCTTGGATGCCCGATTCCCCTGTTCATAGTACTACACATTTTACAGTCACGTCGCCAAAAGACCTAATTCCGTTGCCAATAGTTAAAGCCGGAACAAAAAGAGCTGTAAAAAAGCGTGGAAAGACTGCTGTCCTTACCACCTCACCTTATAAGGTTGAACTGGAAGAATCTTTAAAAAAGATGCAAGCAATAAAGGACGCTCAAGAGAAAAAAATTAAGCAGAGATTAATGTTTAAAAATGATGAAAACAAACCCAGAGAAATTGAAATTCAACGAAAAAGGAAAGAAAATAAGAACAAACTGGTTCAAACCAAGGCAAAGAAACAAAAAAAATATGAAACTGAATCGGAAGATAGCGCAGAAGAAGAAGAAGATATGCGGATTATTTTTATGCGATTTTAAAGTTGTGCTGTTCAGTATAATGAGCAGCACGGTTTTAGAATTAAAAGATTTCAAGTGAGTGTCGTAAAGTTTTATTTTTTATTAGAAAGGGTTTTGCCATCTCAATATCGTAAGTCTAATTTTTTTATTTCTTTTTTTTTTAGATTTTATTTGGCCCAATGGAGAAAAAAACATCTAAGACAATCAATATCAAGATCACAGGAGAGAATGCTACAGCAGATAAAGCAGCAACAAAAATATTTCCACAGAAGCTAGCGAAAATTATTCAAGATGAGGACTATTGTGCCGATCAAGTATTTAACGCTGATGAAACGGGATGATGGAAAAAATTCACTAACCGTACTTACATCACAAAGGATGAAAAAACTGCAAGTAGACATTAAGCAAGTAAATATCGAGTAATATTATTACACACTTTGTAGACATCATAGACTACGTGCTTTAAAAGGCAAAGATTTACTTAACAAGTAATACAAGAAAAAGCAGTTGATGTTAGAAAATTGATAGAAAAACATTATGATTTAAACTGGAAGAGTAATAAAGAATTATGGTATTTTAAACACGTTTTCGAACGAGACAACTTAGGAGAACATCCACCTGCAGACGAAGTTTATAAATATCTAATAATTAGTTTTTTTTAATGGCATAGACATTAGTCATTCAGTCAGTTGCATAAATTCTCCAATCAGACAAATGCACAACCCTATCCCTAATAGAAAACTAACGGATAATTAATAGAAGAATATACAAGGAAACTTACAGGGTCACTTACTTCTCGTCTAGGGGCCCATCAAGACATTCTTAGTAGTAATAATTAGTTTACTTTCAACAACAATACTAGTAAAATAAACAGGTTCCCTAAAAGCGAATAGAAATATGGACCAGTTTGTTTTAACCTTTTGTATGAATTTCTTTCAGATATTCGACGTAATTTATCATGCAGCCTATTTCTTTTAATTTCTGGAAACTTTTTTGTTTTTGTCTTGGTTTTATGTAATTTTAGAAGGCTACGGGAAGGATCCTTACTTTTTCAAGGCAAGTAATGTCTTTTTTATGCAATTTTTTTATGTCAAGTTTTTATTATTGTTTATGATTTAAAAATACTAAATGAGCACGTTCCCAAGTTTTAATATTTTCTTCGTCTTGTTCTTGTTGTCTTTTTGTTATGATATAATATCGTTATTCCTTGCCTTATTTTCATAATTCGTTATCCATGCTTTCATCTAATTATACACACATGTTAATTTTATAAAAAGTGTGTCCAAAGAACGAAAAAAAAATCCTTTTACATCCAGTACTCGGTAAATTTATCTATTTGTGCACCGCCTCTTTTAGTAGTCACGAACCGCCATTGCTACCGAAATATAAATAAGCTGTTCCATGGCCTCTTTAAATTACGATTTTTTTTTTTTTTCGATAGCTCTATATAAACGAATTAAAATTTTGAATTGTTTCTAATGCATTCTTCTTTATCTGATTGCCATGGAATAAATTGTAAATTAAAAATATTTAAAGGCATTTAAAAATCTTAATCTAAAACACGTTATAGTAAACACAATAAATTTTACTTATCATGGATTTAATACTTAACCAGCAATCATAAATTATAAAATAAATCTATTTGCTCAATTTCACCATCTCCTTTACAATATTTTCTAATTCAATATAATGTGACGAAAACACCCTAAGGATTTCTGCTAGAAGCTCTGTCGCCATTTCATCCTCATTCATTAACCATCTAAATCTTGCCTCATCTAAAACCAATTTTTCCAAATTTGATGACTTAGGGTCCTTCGCCATTTTATCAGTCATTGGATGATTATTTTTAGCAAAATCTTCGAGTAATGCTACAGGAAGGGTCGCTAAATCACAACCTGCTACGGCTCTTACCTCTTCAGCGTTTATAAAGTAAGCTCCCATCACTTTTGTTCTGTAACCAAATTTTCTTAAGTATGTTTGGATGGTTTTCAGTATTTCTACGCCTTCATGTCGTCCGGTTTCTCTAGATTTTTCTTTGTACCATAGATTTATCCTGCCCACAAAAGGCGCTAGGTAACTTACTCCGGCCTCCGCGCAAGCTGCAGTTTGAGTTAACGAAAACATCGTTGTCATATTGCAATTAACATGATGGTTTTTTTCTAAGATCTTCGCTGCTTGGATACCTTCCCATGTAGAAGGCAATTTGATGACCACATGATTTTTGTCGATACCTCTCTCGGAGAACATTTTAATGATCTTCAGGGCTCTCTCGACGCTGAGAGAAATATTGAATGCCAATCGCGGATCCAGTTGAATGTGAACTCTATACTTAACTACCTTCAGAATTTCTTCTCCAAATAAAACATTGATCATGTCCATAGTGTTTTCAATTACTTCTTTGTTAGTTCTTCCAGTATTTTGACCATATTGAACGGCTCTCTGTAGGATATTTTTATACTGAGGTAAGCTAGCGGACTGCAAAATGATAATTGGATTGGTGGTAGCTTCCGAAACATTGTATGGTTGGAGGGCAACAAAATCAGCGGTGTCCGCTATAACTTGTGTTATTTGTTTAAGTACTTCTAAAGACGTTGCCATTTTCTTGAACTACGAAAATATAACGATGGTCGTTTTAAACAGTTATAGTGTTATGCAATTATACTTAACTAAATATTAATAGGTAAGGTCAATAAAGGGTATCTGGTGTTTGCTGATAACATTGTTTACTAATGTAGATTTCCATTAATATACGGAGTGGATATTAAAATATTCACCTAACGATTTTAAGAGGATGTGAAGATAATTTTTAAAATGTTCTAAAAAAAACTAAAAATAATGTGTGATTGTAATAAACTTCTTTAAATTCTATCTTCTATAAAAGGTATGAAACCATCATAGCTATGCTGACCTCATTAACCGCAGCTCTACGCTGCTGTATTGTAATCATTTCCTGAGGTTTCTTCATCTTTTTGTTCTTCCTCTTTATAAGCTTGTTCATTTACGGATTAATACCTCTATTGAAGGTTGCCACTGCATTTTTTTCTGCGTCCGTCCAATACTTCTTTTGCCGATTGGTGACTTGCTATTTTGACGACACGGGTCTCCTCCATGCTGCTTATGTGGTTATTTCATTCTTTTTTCTATTTTGTGTCCATTTATTTATATACTGTACGTTACATTTTCTTCTAATTTCTTCACTTCTCTTTCGATCTCTCAACGTATTTCCTGTATGTCTTCTCAGTGCTCTCATTTCTGCCGTTTCCAGTAGCCTTTGCGTTGTAGCTGTGTCGAATCTTGTTTCTGAAACATATTTATGTCATTTTTGGTCTTACACTGGCTTTATAAATTCTTGACTTCATCTAAGTGTTAATGTGTCTGTTTCGCCATATAGTGTTATTAAGGCATGCTGCCGGTCTAGTTGCTTTTTGTACTTGATCTCTCACTTCTTTGTCCAGGTCTCCATAGCTAGACAGTGTAATTCTCAGGTATTTTATTTCCATTACTTGTTCAATACTGATGCCATCAATTTCTACTTTACATCTTGTTGGTTCTTTGCTGACTACTATTGTTTTAGTTTTCTGAGATGAGGTTGTCATATTAAACTCTTTTGCTCTTATGTTAAATCTGTGGACCAGTCTTTGCAGACTATTTCCATCTTAAGCAATCAATATTGCGTCATCTGCGTAACAGAGTATTTTTATTACTTTGTTTCCCATTCTGATCAAATTGAAGAGCATGGGGCTCAATGAATCCCCTTGTCTTATTCCGTTGCCTATTTCTATAGGTTCTGTAAATTGTCCATCTATTCTGACTTCCATTTTGTTGTTTTGGTAGATGTTTTCAATAGTAGATAATAGTAGAATTAATTCGCTCTTTCTCCATTCTTGCGGTATTTTATTGTGTTTTATAAGTTTATTAAATAATGTTGTAAATTGTTCTGTCATTGCTGCTCCACCATATTTCAGCAATTCGTTTGGTATCCCGTCTGTACCTTCTGCTTTTCTGTTATTCAGGGTTTTAAGTATTTTCCCAACTTTCTGTACATTTATATTAAAGTCTTTATTTGTAGTAATTTCTGATGTTTCCGGTTCTAGCGTCGTTTGTTCTTCCTCTGCATAGAGGTTTTTTAGGTAGCCAATCCACGTATCCTTTTCTATGTGTTTTGGTTCTATTAGTTCCTTTACCTCCGTTTTTTGACCTGTAACGAAGCGCCATATTTCCTTTTGCAGACTGAAAAAATCATGTTCCATTTCTTTCGAAAAGCGTTCCCAGTGATCATTTTTTATTTTTCTTATAAGTGCATGTGTTTTGTTTCTAATTGTCTTGTAATTATGGTATGCCTCTTGTGTTTTGGTTGATATGTTTTTCATGAAAGCTTTTTTCTTTTATTTGCATTTTTCCTTTACTTTTGTACAAAACCATGGAGTTATTCGCCTTGGCAATGATTTATTTTTATTTATATTTCTTTCACCAAGAACTTTCTGGCGTTTTGTTATCACATATATGTATTTTCATTCGGATTTTGAACCATACCAATTAATGATCGCTTCCTATTTCTGCTGATGTTAGTGCTCTTACATCGAAGATTTGAATGAGCTATAACTCTCTATTCGACAGAATATAGTCTATCATAGATCTTTGTCCTCTACTGTTTCCAAAAGTGTAGTTGTATTGGGTTTCTAATCCAGAATATTTTTTGTGTTCTTAGATTTGGCCTTCCTCGTATTTTTCCTTGCATTATAAGTATCAATAATGTTTACTTTTGCTCTCTGGTTTATTTATTTTCCATCTTCCCAATTAATTCCACGTTCGACACTCTACTAATATATCATCCATTATATTGGAGGGATTATTTGAACAATTTACCCAATATCTCGACAACATAAGAAGTTCTTAAATTTCTTTTCTTCTTCTTCTTGCGTGCTTATCCGTTTGCGTTTCCAGCATCCAGCAACCAGTATTTTTATAAATGCCTCCGACAGAGTCCTAGCTTTCACTCCGTAAAGCAAAAATGGAATTATGGGAGGTTGGGGGAATTTTACGCAGTGGACAATTAATGCAGAGTCGATTTAAACATACTGGTCTTACTTGTCATGTGCGCATGTCCAAATTTCTAACAAAGCATATCATTTGACGGGCAGATATATTGCTACGCGTGCTTACTAATTTCAGTTATTATTGAGACTTCAATGATAATATGTATATAGATTCCTATAACAAATAGCCGTGCAAAGTGTAACAAGGTAAGCGTTAATCTTCCTTGTACTATTAAAAATTTATCCAGTCTAAACTTGTGAAAAAGATATTCGACTGACAACAGCAGCAACAAATTGATTAATAAACAGCAAGTTCCTTAGTCTTTTTGTAATGATATCTTTCAGAAAATCGTGACACAAATCTCACAATGATTAAGTTCCTATATAGTTTAGCATCAATGATAAGGAAACGATCTTGAAACATAAAAACACAGAAGATGCGTCCTAATAAAGTTAAAATAATGACGACCTTTCCGTCACTCCTAAAGTCCTAAGGTAAAAAATGCTTACCTTAGCTTCGAAAAATTCTTTAGCTCCATTTACTCCAACTTTATCAACATCGATCTCTGTTAACTTTGCCAGTTGTGCCAAACCTGAATCTTCCTCTAATTCTCCAGCACGAGCCTTGCGGAATACCAACATGAATTCGTGGAAGGACAGACGTCCATCTCCGTCTTCATCGACCTCCTTAATCATCGCCTTCAGACCTAAATGAGTTTGTGGTGCTCCTAAGACTTCCATCATGCGTTTAAGTTCGTCGATGCTTAAGTAATCGTCTTTATTCGTATTAAATCTAAAACAAAAAATATACTTTTAGTTATTTCATATGGTCGATTTTTTTCAAAATATATACAGGAGTATCAAAATATTCTTCGCGACTTAATTCGAACTAAATTTTTTTTAATGGCTTTAGATAGCTTAATCATTCAACCACGATGTTTTAAAAGACGTGTGAAAATTAGATCGGGCAGTTGAGACATACTCCTAAAACTACTCATTTAATTTAACAGTATGAACAGTAAGAATTTCTGGGTACAAACTGGATATAATAAAGAGAATACACAGTGTAAACTCTAAGATGTACCAAAGTCACTTTTAGGCTTTTTAAGCTTCAGAGTCTACGTCCATTCACCATCTTATTAATGATTTAAATTCTAATGTTTTTACCACGATTACATGAAAAGTAAGAATCTTGACAACTTAACCACGAGATATCAAAACTACCTTCAAAATCTTTACAAATAAGAGGAACTTAAATTCAAATTCATTTATTGATGTTATTTTGCCAGTAGTCCAACACAAGTCAAAATAAAAGCCGAACAATAGTTCTATTAAAAAATCTTAAATTCTAATTACATAAAAACACATTATCATTTTGAGTTAAAATAGTTTAAAATTGAAATTCCAAATATTCCTCACTACTATAAAATACATTTTGTATTAAAATTTCCTTACTTTTAAATTGAGTTGTGGGAAGATATTGTTATAAATTTATCTATTTGTTATAAAATTTAATTGCCCAATACCCTGATCCAGTTTGACACCTCTTTAGCCTCCAGTAGACTGGAACAAGATCACACGTGTGTCTAGTATTATGATCGTGCACCCCTTCATGGATCCCAAAGCGCTCCCTGTTCCTCTTAACAAGCATAAGGTTCTCATATACATACAAGGAGGGTACTGTAATAATTCTCAGAGTCTCATAGGCCAATCTGGCAATCCATAAACCCAGGGCCTGCAAGAACTCTTATAGCCAGATGAGAGTGAAAAATGGCATAATAAGTTGTTCGTAAGACCTTGTGTGAAATGTCCGATGCTAGATTTCTGAGCACATTATAAGTTCTACTCAGATAGTCAATATGGTGACCCCATTGAAGCGTGGGGTCCAAGTGTACCCCAAGGAACTTTACACTTGTCACATGTGCGTTTTCCACCTGGGTATCATTAAGAGCAAAAATAGCCCTGTTGGTCTTTGCTTCATTTAGCAGGAGCCTGTTAACACAGAATCACTCTACCACACACTATTTTAGAGACGACTGGGAACAAAAGTATGTGTATTATTTGGTGAAAATGTTGAGCTGAACAATCTGAGGATGAACAAGCTGATTTTTTTAGGAAAGAGAAGCGAAAAATATATAATTTAGTTTACATTGAAGTATTGAGCTTGGCAAGGAGGTAATGAAAATTGTATACAACATCAGAACCGAAATACGGGATAACATGCTGGGAAAATTAGACATGGCACAAAAAAAATCCAGTTTACGTGATATTTCCCGTTAAGGAGAAGAAAAGTGATGTCTGAGACTGAAAAGAAGAAAGAAGTAAGTGGTCCATAGTCCCATGTTTGGTCAACAAAGACATTTACCAAGATTAAAAGCTTGAAATCACTGCTAAAACACATCGTTTTCAGCTTTGGAGAAAAACTTTGCCCGGTGTTGCAGTGTATCCAAAACAACAGATATCCTACACCATATGGAGGTCACTTAATAAATTCCAGCTGGGACGTCGCAATGTAAGTCAAACTAAAGATGGAGATATTTAATAAAGGAAAGATGTGACTGTGCATGGTTAAATAAAAGACAAATGCACTTTCCTTCGCCAAATGACAACGCCACTCAAGCGGAGGAATATTGAATATTGGCGGTATAAGATTTGAAAAAGTAATTAGAACATGGAAAGCACAGTAAATAATCCATATAGGTATTGCTCAAACATTACACCCTAAAGCTGTCATACCTACTGACAAAGTGCATCGAGCACATTGTATCTTGTTAATATATTTCTATCAACGTATTTTATCAAAAACCAAAGATATTTTTATTTACTATTTATAAATTTAAAAAATGTGGTTCTTGATTAGTGATATTTTTTATCAAGTGCCTGGTATTTTCAACAATTTTATAAACAAAGAATTAAGATAAAATTTTATAAAACATTGTTTAAATTTGAAGATAGCAATAAGAAATTATTAAACAAAATTTACTGGAAGATAATTATTCTCGCAAATGACGAATTCTTTTTACCGCTAAGTTTTTTCGCAACTTTTCCTATCAAACGTGACCTCCGGCACGTAGATAACTGAAGATTGATTCATGAAATATCTACAAATTACTCAGTCCATACCATCAGGTATAAGTACCATGCGTATAGATATGAGTTTTTTATTGTTTAATTATCTTGTTTATTAGTATTATTAATGGGACAACAATACTAAATTCAAGTTAGAGAGAGACTTCCGATTGTCAAACATGAAATAGCGTTCTACCTAATGACGTATTATACGTCATTAGTTGTACCTGTGTTAAAGCGACGTTGTCATATTCGCACAAATATTACTATTTACTGCATTTGGACAATAAATTGAAAATACATGATAATAAACATAAAATACATATTTAAAGCCAATAAAACAATGGATACAAGACATTTATTGTAGCAAAAACAAGGAAAATTTAACACAAAACATAGTACACGAAAAGAAACCAAATTTAAATAATAATTTCTGTTAAAAAGACGACGAATCGTTTTCCAAATAGTCCTGGAAGGAAGTGTCACATACAAGTGTCAAGTATATTGTAGTCAAATAGAGTAATGCACGCTATACAAAGGGGGTATGATGGCAATTAGAGATAATGCTGTCATTGGTTTCTTAGAAGATTTTAAATGATAGTAAAATTATGAAAAACGAACGAATATAGAAAATACCTGATCTTTCAGCTAATGAAAAAACTCCTCACAATTTTTATTTTGTCATTAAATATTCAATATCCATTCGATTCATGCAATTCGCGTTCTCAAACGTGGATATACAATAAGGATAAATGTGAAAAATTTGTAGAGTTTAAAACTGATATAAATTTCATCAAATATGGTTGGAATCTAAAATTGCTTACGTTCAACTACAGGTCTTTTAAAATTCCCTATCAAATTTATAATGTCAACAAACGAAACCCCTTTTTCGTCCGCCATCTTTCAAAACAAGTACTGCCCACCTAGAGTCGTTTGAGAACGCGAATAGACTCGAAACCTTAGACAAGGAAAGAGAGGGGACGTGTAATCGTGTGGAATTGACTGAAGCCTAAACTGGCACCAACCGGCACCTGAAAAGTTGCCAGGTCATATTGTATTTCTTCAGTAGATTGAGAGTAATGGATATAATATATCAAAAAATAGATTTTTTTTTAATTTATAATTGAACACTGACATAATGATCACTTTTTGAACATGATTTTATCATTACATACTTTTTAGTAAAGGGCCTGCGTAGCGCAAGCGGTAGGATGCTAGCCTCGCAAGCCGGTGGTCCGGAGTTCGAATCCCACCGCCGGCAAGAACATCTAGACATTTTAAAAATGTCTATAGGCCCCAGGCCGACTCAGCCTGAATAAAAATGAGTAACTTGGGTAAAACCAGGGGTAATAATAGACGGTTGAAGCGTAGCACTGGCCATGTTACCTTCCTTGTATACCGTAGGCCCTAGATATAGCAGACTACCCTGCTATACTCCCAAAGCCGCGACAGCGGTATAAAACGGGAGACTATTATTATTACTTTTTAGTAAATCGATATAGTGTTTCAGTAAATCAATAGATCTACTGAAAAATCAGTAGACCTGGTAACCCCACGAGAGGTAGTAATGGGCAACTTAAGGGGACCAAAACACGCGGTCACATCGAAACACTTTTCAAAGGTTTATTAAATGAACGTTACATGTCCTCCCTCTTTCCTTGTCTAAGCTCGAAACATTAACTCTATGAGTAAATATTATAAGACGACTAAAAGCTGTTAAAAATGGCAATTTCTAACAGTGCTAAAGTCCTCAAAAACAGAATGTAGCACCAGCTGTTCTATTATTCGGTCATTAAAATAATTAGCATCCTAAAAAGATTGTTACAATATATAAATTTTTAACAAATTCAACAATAATAAGATATATTATGTAACCATGCTATAGGATATACTTCCACGGCACATACTGTATGATTTAATTGGTGAGGTCACATCACAGCAATGACCATAATCATCGCTTTTTATAGAGGACGATAACTGATTCGCTTGAGTTTTACACAACCCGATATTTGGCGGGAAATTATGCCTAAACTGTAATTACTCTCAGCGTTTGTATCTTACAATTATTATTCTTGGAAAAACTTTATATAATTAAAAAAGCAGTGCAATATTAACTTGATTTTGAATTAAAGCGAATATTTCTGTGGAATGCAATAATTTTATTAACAAAAAGGTACATTCTATTAAAAAATATGCATTTGGTGGCTTTTAAAATTAATCTTTTATGTTAGCTTGTTCAAATGTAGGCAATTTGCAGTTCTTTGTTGCAGTTATATGCGTATATATCTTGTTGTTTGTTTGGATTTGTATGACTGCTGACACTAAGTCCATTCGGCAACATATATCTCTCATACTGCAATAATCCATTTATGTTGTTGTTTTATAACTAAAACCGGAGAATCTATAAAACGTATGACAATTTAACTTGTATTTTGATAATTGTATACACAACAATGGTGATTTTTTAATTTTATATTTTTTTTATAGCATTTAAATAAATCATTTTTACCAATTATCAAAATTCAACAAGGTATATGGCGTAATTTACATGTCCGCTATATTAGTGAATGATATAGAGATCAATAGTGCCTTTTTAAGTAGTCTTTTATATTCAAAATATTAATTCAGTACGAACTATTTCAACAGCAAAGTACAAACAGGTCTCTCATTCGCTCTCGGCTAGATTATGGATGCTTTGTATACATGTCAGCATCAAAGTCTCATTTAAGGACTTTTGACATTATTCAGAATACCGCATTACGAATATGTCAGGTGACATATTGAGGTAAAAGGTGAACTTCCCCTTTCGCTTCGCAGACAATAACTTCTTCTGATATACTTTGCTAAAGTATCTTCAAATCAAAACAACCCTATTTATAAGCTAATATACAAACCCTATAATTGTGAGCCTAACAATAAATACCAGACGTTACCTCAAATTTGACTTCCCCCTTTCACCTGTTGATTTTTCAATAACAGATACTCATATACTTTCATCTACTCTTCCTTGGATTAATAGCATACCAAAAATTAACCTTTCGCTTAATAATTATCACAAAAATGAAACCAACAGCCAAATTCTGAGGCAATCTTTCATAGAGCTGGTCAACACAAACTCATATGACGAGATTCTCTACACAGATGCATCTAAATCTGAGACAGGTGTCGGATATTCTGTAACAACTTCAAATAGTATAATTACTATTTAAATGGGAATAAGCCACAATTAAAGGTTAAAGTACGTTTATTGAAGTTTCAATTTCAACTTCGGAAATCATTCTCCGAAATTTTTAAAAAACAAAATTTCGTCAAAGAGATTTAATCATCGTATAAAAGCAATAAAATGTAACCTTATGACCTGTTGTATACAGGAAGTGGCTAAGGATTCTTCAAAAAGAAGATTCAAAACGACGAGTTTGAATTTAAATTTGTCACATAATTATTTCCCATTTATTTCTGAAATCGAAGAAAGATTTAATAAAGCAATGATTTAATAGAATCCGAATTATTTTACAACGATAAATTAAAATACCACAAACAAGGATTTTCCAAAAATATTTTAAACTTAGGTACCAAATATCCTGTCATACATTATTTAAAACCTAAATAATGGAACTACATAAATACTACAATAACAAAATTTTAATTATTTTATCAATCACCTCCACAAAGAAAATATATTAAATCTGGCAACAAAGCTTCAATTCAACAAACCATGCGCTCTAGCTCTGTTCTATATTTCGTTCCACTCCAACACTCAACTCCAACCCGTAATCTTATCGCGCCGTCGCAACAGAATAAATTTTGACGTTTATCCACTTATCACACGTGTACATTGGCAGTAGGTCAATCAAAATTCCAAAAATGAATTAACCACTTCATATCTTAACAAGAGCTCCATTAATTCGGTTAAATTTCTTCCGCAATGCTTATCCATAATGTTTACAAATAGTGTAATAAAATTATTAGTCGTTGTTTTAGTACTAAGACAGTGTGTGGCGTACTTTAATGTTGATAAACAAGAAGAATGTTTTTGCCAATTATCCGGTAACATTGATGAATGCACCTGTAATATTGATACAGTGGATCATTTTAATAATATCAAAGTCTACCCCAGGTTGAAGAGTTTGCTACTAAAAGATTATTTTAGGTTTTATAAGGTAAGTTTTTTTAGTATTTTGAAAAAATATTTCTACTGATATTCTTGGGATACTAACCATAATACAAACTGATACATCCTCTGGTTTTTTTTAAAATTATTTAGATTAATGGGTGAATTATGAACAATAATTATAAGAAATACAGTAAGAAGTAATATAATTTGTTCCAAATGCAAATAAATTTAAGCAATAGTTTTTTGTTTAATTAATTACAGACAGAAGTGTAGACTTTCATAAAATGAAAACAGACACAATGGTGAAAGTTGAATATGTGTTAAAAGACATGAATCCACAATTGAAAGACACTGTGCATAATTTTTTAATAATTATAATAAACTATGTATTAAGGGCATAAAACTAATGTTTAAATGTATGAAATGTAGAAAATATTGATACAATTTCTCCAGCTTATTCACACATCCACTAAATGAAGAAAGTAAGGACAGTATAGGTAACTGAACATATAAAAAAATATGTTTTAATAAAAACAACAGCAGCTTGTTTGTTGTAAATCTATTTCGATAATAAAGAATATCTATTACACAACTTGTGCAAATGATATAAGTGTGAATAGATGAAAGTTTATAAGGATGGAATAATGTAGAGTATAGGAAAGATTTTATACTTCTTAAAAGAATTTTCTAAAAAGAAACTCTAAACTGAACCCTAAATATGTGATTGTTAACTATTGATTCTAAAACAACAAGGTTAATATATTACAGTATCATCTACATAGTGTAGATGAGAGAGTGATTGAGTAATGTAATTAAGTTCCTTCTTCTTTTGGTGCCATATTAGTTCCTTCTAAGATTGACAATTAGATCGGTGAGTTGTTTGTTCTTCAGCATGTTCTTGCTGATAAGCTGAAGGGTTCTTTACTGGTGTCTCCTCTAAGAATATGCCCTGCGTACGACATTTGTCTTATTTTAATAGTTTTTAATGACTGGTGAACAGCATTTGCTAGATTTAACACAGCTTTGTTAGTCTGCATTACTGTCCAGGGTTTTCAGAGGATTCTTCTATGCAACCACCTCCAGAAGATTATACTGTATCAGCCTGCTGACAGAGTCTCTGTCTCAGTGTCATGTAACAACACTGACCAAATATAGCATTTGATCATTATTTGACATAATTTTAGGTGTAAGCTATGGATACAAAAGAATGATTTTATTCTTAGAAATGTGCGAGCTATTACAATTCTATCTTCATCTTCACTAAATATTGTTTCATCAAAAAAACCATAATTAGAGGCAGCTATGAAATTGACTCTCATAATTTAGTTTAAAGTGTGTATACATGTATTTCATAAATAATCAGAAAATTAAATATAAATGTGGTATCTAATACAGCAAAAATAAAAAAATACTGAATATTAATTCTATATGGATGTCAAAGTAAATAGTGAATGACAGTATTCAGTCTCAGGATGCATGGGTGGATTTTGTTATTGTTAATTAATTAGTTTTTGATTACAAAGTCTGTAAATTCTGTGTAGTTTTTCAGAGATATTGGTAGAATTGGTTGAAAAACTGCAACTGGGCAATCATCCAAACATACAACTGAAAATATTGACAATGTTGAATATCAAAATCCAAAAACATCCACTTCAATAATAACCTTACAAAAAACTATCATGCTATTAAGTGAAATATTTTCAAGAATGTATTGTTAAAAACTACTGATGATTTGCCAATTGTTGATAATTTGTTTGATATATAAATAAAATTCCCATGTTTATTTTTTCACAAATTATTCTGAAATTCCCCAGCTAATCTTAATTTTATGGGTTTTAAATGAAAAAGTAATGTGGTTCAAGTGCTTATAAAAAGTTTTCATATAGTATATCATTTTAACTGAGTAGGTGGATAATATTTGGGTAACATCTATTGATTGATTGTAGATAATATGAATTTGATAAATTAAAAATATTATCTCTGTATTATCATCTTTATTAAAAGAGCTGTTTATTTATGAATATATAATCAGGAGATTCATATAGTGACTTATTTTGAACAGTGTTTTATAGATTATATATATATATATATATATATATATATATATATATATATATATATACTTGAAAATTACACGGGCTCTCTCTTGTTATCCAAGTTTGACGACGTTTTGGCAAGGTAGCATACTTTGTGTTAGTACTGGAAGTAAACTGACCCTTCTGGTAGGCAGTTTCGTATATAGTTTATCTTGAGGGCCCCTTCTACCTATACACAATGCCAATCAAAAGAATCTTTGCCAAAAACCGTTGAAGAAGCGCGCCAAGATCGCGGGAGAGTCAGTTTACTTTAAGCACCACCAAGCAGCCTTACTACCTGACTTGACAATGACAAATGCGACCTTGCTAAAACGTAGTCAAAACAATGGTTCTTCTCAGAACTATAATTATTCAACGCAGTGTCAAAGCCGGAAAACTACAGAAAGCAGATATATATTCATATATATAATTTCATTACGATATTTGTCACTATCAAAGTCAAGTCTCTAATAAACAAAAAAATTTAATTATTTAAAACTATTATTCTGTAAATTTCTTTATACTTTTATAATATAATATAACTAGTTCTGTACTATCACTTAATGTAAGACCACATTTTGTTGGTTTTTTCGTTGTTCTTGGAAAGCAAATAAAATTAGATTTAATGTTAACTTAGATATACCACAAAAAAAACAGTTTGACAACCTTTTTAAAAATGAAATCGTCGCGTATTTTTTTACTTTAAAATATTTTGTGCAACGCAAGTTAATGCATTCTTTATCGGATACATCCGACTAAATAAACACTTTCTCAACGGACTCAATGTTTTCCGCACACTATATTGCTGCTTCAATAAATATGCCTCACTTAGTCACTTCAACTTCTTGATAAAGCGGAATGGTAGTAGTAGTAGTATTCAGATGTCCTGTTATAAATAGTTGTACTTGATACCCATTCCAGAATTCTTGGAAGAAGATAGACTTTACAGGATACACTTCGTTGATCTGTTTATAGAAAACCCACCCATACCAATCTTTATTTGCATGCCAACTCTCATCATCCACCTTCACAAATTAATTCAGTCATTAATACCCTTGTCTCCAGATCAATAGGCCGTTGCGATCATGCAAGTAGACCCGCTGAGCTCTCTAGTTTAAAACAAGCCCTCATCCAAAACGGTTAACGCGTAAATCACATAAACAGGATCATTTGCAGACATCAATCTCCCACTCAATCTCAACCCAAAGATACCCTCATCATATGAAAGCTTTTCTTCCTTACATCAAATTTGTCACTGAAAAAATCGACAAAATTCCTAATCAAGAGAAATACAGACAATATTTACCCTAGGTTTCAGCTCTAGGTCTATACAAATTATACCTACTGGACATACTAAAAGAACATGATAGTATTTAAGACCCACTGACCAGAAAAAAATAGATCACTGTTGAAAAACACTATTGTTAAATGATTAACCTATTAAATAAATTCAACATTTCAACAACATTCAAAACAATTAACACATTGAGATCTATTTTATCTAAAACTAAAACTAATAATGAACAAGAAAGAACAAAGAATTGCATTTATAAAATACCTTGTGAATGCGATCAGTTTTATTTAGGAGAAACTTCAAGGCCGTTAAATGTTAGAATAAATGAACATCAATCTTGTATTAAAAATAGAGAATTTGATAGATCTCAAATATGTAAACACGCATGGGAAAACGACATAGGGTTCAATGGAACGATTCAAGTATAGTCCTAAAAGAAACAGATCGTAAAAAGAGAAAAATCAAAAAAACGGCTCTAATTATGCTAAATCAGACCAATTGTGTCGCAAATTAATTAAAAAATTAATTATTAATTTATTAATGTTTGTATTTTGAGAACGATTTCCAAAGTGGAAATTGAAACGTCAATAAACTTATTTTAAACTTGAACTGTGGCATATTCCCATTAAAATAGTAATTAGATTAACCTATTCTAGAACTATAAGTTTAATTGTTCACATTGCTCTTCGTAGCTTAATGCTTCCAAGATAAAATTTCTCAATTGTTCATTGTTTCTTTCCTCAAATGAAAACCAAGTATCTCCATCACCAATTTTGACTGTATAATTCCTGAATATATTTAATTCGTTTGGTACCGAGTGCTGGGTATAATTTTGTAGAAAACTTTCGTTGAACCATAAAATTTATAAATTACAATAATTGCCTTCGGTATTTTAGACTAAGATGTGATTAAAATTCAGTTCAATTTATTTGTCTTTTTTTTTCATTATTAAAACAATTATTTTATGGTGTCAAAACAATTACTTATATAATTTATAAATCGTAAGTTCCTACACACTCCCATTAAAAATATATTTATAAAATCTCCCACATGGGATTGATCGAGTTTCATGTTACACTTTGATAATTTTTATTTAAACTAGGCATTCTCTATTATCAAAAAGCGCTTTCATGGAACCGAAACCATCATATTATTGGTTAAAAACTATTTCATTCTAATTATATAGGAACGACTGACGATACTGGTGTCATTTTTCCGCGATGCTCGCTTCTGTTTGTAGGTATACATTAATTATATTCGTTACTAGTACACTACGTGTTCGTTGTTTTCAACATATTGTTAAAAACAATGACAAAAGTCACTTTTTAAGTCATCTTTTCGGCAGGATGGACGAATGCCGATCGGATTTTGAAAACGTCGCCCATTTTAACAATCTAAAAGTGTATCCTCGATTGAAAAGTCTTCTAGAAACGCAGTATTTTAAGTTTTTTAGGGTGAGTCAATTTATTAAATGCAATCAAAATTTTTTGGCACGTTGCTTCATTAATAGCACAACCAAAGACAAAAAAACATTCAACCAGTTTTCTAATTGCAGCATCAAACTATATGTCAGTAAAAGCAACAGTGATTGAAGAGACCATCTATAATAGTTGAGCTTTCATATACCAGGTACTAGTAGAGGTGGTTTTCGTCAATTCTTTACAAAGTTTCTTTATCGTTGCTATTTGAGGTTTACCACTCCCTGACTTCTTCCATTAGTCCCGAGACAGTTGTGAAATTCATTATTAGCCTAATTGATGTTATAGATATAAATTGTAACTTTACTGTAAATGTATGCAACAAAAAACAATAAAACAAACAATTGTTATCACGATTTTTACCGTTTAAGTGACGCAAATTACTGGTGTTTAAATTCAAAACACTAAAACTCCTTATGCTATTGTAATATTTTTATATTGACTATATTTTAAAACTACAATTTTATTTAAAAATATTTTATCTTTGACGTTAATATTTCCATCTTGAAATTCGATATGTCAATTATAAAGTATTTTTAATTAATTTACAGTTTATTCTTATAAATTGTAGTTGTTAAATATGAAAATCTTAATAATAATGTAAATCTTGTAATAATAATGCTTGATGAATTTAAGGGCACTTTATTTTACGTTGCACTGTTACAAAGATATTTATTTACAAACTTATTTAACTAAAGCTAAAATATTTACTAAAATTATCTGCTAAAAAGTTTACGTGGAGCGGGTGTATTTTTACACAAATCTCGAGAGGTCAAATGTTACGTTAATCATTAGGTCAATCATTATTAAGGTCTAAATTTTGATATTATTAATTTGAATTCCTGCATTTTATAAAGAGTATATAAATGATAGATTTTACATAAAATAGGGTTGTTGTTATTATTAAGGAATAAAACAAACGACTTAACTCAACAATATATTACACCAAGAATTGTAACCAAATTAAAAGATAACTGGGCACTAGCAGAGGCAGCAAAACATTTTAACATAAGCAGAACCACAGTTTTTCTATTAATAAAAAAGGTAGGGAACAAGAAACTTTCGAAAGAAAGTGAGGGTCTGTAAGACCAAAACTATACTAAATTTAGGCATTTAAAAATAAAATTAATATTTTATAATATCTCCATCAGCATTGATAACAACTTGTAGTCTTCGGTCCATCTGCGTGAAAGGAACTATGAAATTGTCTTCTTCAGAGAGTTCTTCCCAAACCTGTTGTATACCGTGCCACAGCTCTTCAGCATTTTGAGATATAAAATTATCCCGATACAACCGTTTTATAATAACCCCCCACACATTCTCGATCGGGTTTAAATCTTGACTGTCGCTGGGTTATGGTAAGGTTTCGATGTTGTTATTCTGGAGCCACTGGTTTATTATATTTGCAGTGTGAACAGGACAATTATCTTGTTGGAAGATAAAATTATTTTCTGGATACAACTGTTCTACACTGAGAAATATGATGTTTTCTAGAATATTCAGATAAGTCTGCTCCACAAACCTGCCATCAGTACTCCATACCATTCCCATTCCTCTAGATGAAATACATCCCCATACAGTGGCGTTAAAATGACCAGCTACTCGATATCTATCAACATAAAGAGGATTAAATCTATTATTATCTGATCTGTACACCCCAATTTTGCCCTTTTCAGAAGATTGAAACATTTTCTCATTTGTAAATATTACCCTGTCCCAAAAATCTTGATTTTGTAGCTGATGGTTTAAAGCAAATATAAGTCTTGATTGCTTCTGTTGTGATGTAAGAGCTTGTTTTTTCGCTGCAGTTTGCTGCAGTTCGGTACCTAAGATGCGATGCTTTAATTCTGCGCCAAACTGTTGTCTTTCTTCCCGGAAACTGATATAATTCTTGCAGTTTTCGTATCTTCAAAATAATTCTCTTCTAATCTCTCCAAAAGCGTACGATCTTCATGAGTTGTAAATATTTTTGGGTCTTCCAGAACCTTGCTTTCTTTCGAGAGTTACTTGTTCTCTCCATCTTTTATTAATATTAAAAACTGTTGTGCTGCTTACTTCAAAATGGTTCGCTATGGCAGATAATGACCAACCATCTTCTAATTTCGTTACAATTCTTGTTTTTAGTTCTTTGCTAGTACGTGGAGTCATTTTCTGAGGTTGACCAGAATAAGTTATCTGACAAATTTTAAGATTTGACAGTGACAATGACAGTATGTCAATAAAAAGTATTTATCCTTCAAAATACACTGCTCAATTTTCTACAAAGAACGGAGTCTGGTGCCGCTGGGATGACTATCCCACGTGAGGATCGACAGAGGAGTCTGTGATGTACCCACTGTCCGGCACGGGGACCGAGAACGAAGTCATGCCGCTCCAGTCCAACATTTTATAGCAAAAATAGCCACCAAATTTCAACAGTTTTAAAGAATTTTAAAAATCCCAACAGTGGGTTCTAAAAAGTCACTTTTTCTATACATTTACAAAGAAACTGCATAATAATAACAATAAAAATAAAAATTTATTATCATTTTACGAGTTTCGAGAACAAATAAACATTATTGCCCAGTTCTAGGTAGACAATTAGCGAAAAACATTTATGACCAGTTGTGGTCGTAAAAATTATAACTTTTTATATTGAGAGGAGGAGAATTGGCGGTAACATAATATCGAAGTGTGTTTAGATACCAAAAGAAACAACCTGTTTTAGCAGGCGTCTCAACGGAAAACGGGCTAGAGAAAAAACTCGTTTTATTTGAGATGAGATATAAATGAATAAAATATATTTTCGTGTTTTAACAATAATTGTAACAAAAATAATGAGGTATTGGTGATATGTTAATACTTTAACACTATGCGTGAGTTGTAAAATGTGGACTTAATTTTTTATTAAACAAAATATGAAAATATTTAAAAACTTCAATATTTTCCTCCTTTTTTCGCATATTATATCTTAAGAACTATTAGTTTTAGAATAATTTTGTATAGGACATAAAAATTGTGTAATTAAATTTTACATAAGTAAGACAATGTTAGTTTTAAATCTTAAGAATTATTATTATTATTGAAAAAATACTAAAACACAAAAAAACAGTTAATAAGTAGGTTTTTTATAAGTTTATTTTTCAGGTTAAAATCAAACTTAAGACCTTCATATTCCGGGAAAGAAAACTCTTGTTTAATCGTCACACAAATTTTCATTAAAGTCGATTTAATAGTTTTTGTAAAATAATTTTCCAATCTATTTTTTATAATAATTTTCAAAATTATGCAGGATAAAAATTAAAACAATTGAAATGCATTCAAGATTTCAAACCCGTTTTGAAAAATTAAAATCCATCGATTAGAAGAGCCTAGGGAATTTTTAAAAAAAATTGTTTAAATTTTAGGCTTATAAAAAATTTTAATAACTTATCAATAGCTGATCTATTTTAATTTTCGAAACAGATATTAAAAGTGCGTCGAAAGACGCTTCAAAAAAGAAAAAATAAGATGAATCGATTCATTAGTTTTGGAGTTATGATCGGTCAAAGTTGACAGCGATTTATAATAAAAGTATAAAGTTCTAAGATCTGTTTTTTAAATAAAAACCTTTAATAATCAAAGCACTAATTGGGTAAAAATTTTCATGAGTTAAAGACCACTACAAGTTGATTAATGTGAATTAAAAGTGGTCAGTTCGTCAAAAAATTGATCCAACTATTTTTAATATTTGCCACGAAAGTATTAAGTAATTATTTGATATTTTAGGTAAATTTAAAAAGACCATGTCCGTTTTGGGTAGACGATAGCAAATGCGCTATGAGAGACTGCCACGTGAAACCTTGTCCTCCAGAGGAAATTCCAGAAGGACTCAAAGGAAATTCACACCAGAAAGTAGTACCTGTAGGTAAGGAAATAATTAGTTTTACATCTATTTAATTACTAACAGCTTTGCTTAAACAACATAGCATAAGCACTGGAAGGAGACACTGGATATGGAATACAGTTTGTAGACAACTTTTTCATATCCCTTTTTACTAAACTTAACACAAAATCAAACTGAAGTTCATTCAAACGGAAGAACTGTGGACACTTAACATCATGTCCTAATAAATGGTTGTTTATCAAAATTTTGAAGTATCCTCGTTCTTGTATTCTTTTAAATATTGCATGTTTTTCTAATCTTGGAACACTTAACATTTCTTCGTCCTCTTTCTGCTACCAGGTATTTTAACAATAATTGTTCACTAGACAACGGACAACTCACTAATCAAATCATCGCTTCAACAATCAAAGTTTTAGGTATTTATATTAAATACTGAATCATTTTTAGGTCCTCATCCTAGTGATAAGTATTCCAAGCAGCAAAACGAAGGCTGTGCAGCACATCACAATGAACTAGATTACTTAAATAAAACAATTTCGGAAAAACTTCAAAAAGACATGCAATTGTGGGAAGCGTACGACGACGCCCTCGATAATTTTTGTGATATAGACAACAACGACGAAAACGCCGAATATGTCGATTTGTTACTTAATCCCGAGAGATATACAGGGTAAGTAATTTTACCGACATTTTATTTTAGGATCAACAGGCTTTCAAAAGAATTAAAAATTAAATTTTTAAAATAATAAACTTCTTGCATTAGTATTATTAATTAAATGGATCGTTTCAAGAACAAAATATGATTGAAACGTCAGATGTTGGTAGTTCAGATTTCTTTCCTAGGTGGAGTAGCCTACCGGACAAACACTGAATTTTCGTCCTAGCCTTTTATATAGATAGATGTTTAAAAAATATATTCACATTTTAGATATTCCGGTGAATCAGCCCACAGGATATGGAAGAGTATATATTTAGAAAACTGTTTCCGGCCAAAAAAATCTTTCAGTTTTAATCCGTATATACAAAGCAACAAGTTAAATGAACTTTGCTTAGAAGGTAAATATTGTTTATTTTATTTTCTTGAACCGTAAGTTTATATTTTTTGAGAAGACTTTCAGTTATTATTAAAGGCTTTTTAATTTAGTTGATGTTTCGACGGGTATTCCTAGTCTTTATCAAAACTATATTTAAATTGATTGATTATGTTTATCATAGTGTTACAAAAAATTATTTTTTTATTGTATATCAGACTGACCTTTTATTTACACAATTTTTCTATTGGCTCATTTTCTCATCCGACTGTGCTCTGACCATCTACTGCTCGTATTCTTGGATGCTTCAGACACCCCTGTTCTCCTCAGCTGGTGAAAGTTTCACACACATTAACGCAGCTACAGTTTCTCCAAAATACCTCCTGGATAAACACCTATCCCACAGGAACACACTTTCTGACTAATCGAAAAGGATTTTCACTTCACCGATTGGCACTACATATATGCTACACCTGTTTTCCTTAATACAGGATGTAAATTCCACTTTGAACTGCTACCACTCCTTTGGCTTGTAACACAGATACATCAAACACTGTACACAATTTTTATTTACAAGCAACTCTGCTCACTTTTACTGCAGGCTATGGAGCAACAAAACAACCAGCTTCTTCAGAATTTCAGAACACATTAAAATCGCCTCCGGGCATCGCAAAATCGGCTTGGCGTCGTTACCTTCCGCTTCTACCAATCAGATTCCATCATCATACACTCCACACCTTAAATTCCAATCAATCACATTCAATACTTTCTCAGTGACTCGCTGTCGTCATGACCTTATATCATTTGGTATTTCCAATTTCATGAATAATCCCTTTCTTTTTGTTTACAAGTCTCGATGTAACAATATAACTAAACATCAAGATTATTATCTACCCTATATTTTACTAAAAGCTTTCTCCTTACTTTCAAAATTCTGTGTACAAAAGATTTCTATTTTGTGTTCAAAGAATTCCTATACATAGTCATAGGCCTTTGACATAATCGTTTATTAAATTCTTTTTCAGAGAGAGTTTTCTACAGATCAATATCCGGCCTTCATGCCAGTATCAATGTCCACCTGTGCTCGAATTATCTCCTTTCTAAAACCAATGGCTTCGGACTGGGCAAACCTGAAGCGAAATGGGGACCCAATTTGGAAGAATTCCAAAAGAGATTCTCACCGGAAAATACTAACGGAGAAGGACCGAATTGGCTGAGAAATTTGTATTTTATTTATCTGGTAGAATTAAGGGCTCTAGCAAAAGCGGCACCGTACTTAGAAAAAGAAGGGTATTATACAGGTAAGTCGCATTTTTTTCATAAAGATGTATTACTCTGTTTTTCTTTTCTTTGTCCTACAACGTTTTGGAAGCACAGCTTTTTTTATCGCGGGCTAATGTAACGATCGCGCGACCATACACTACATGGAATAGTAAACGCAGTCCCATGCGTGTTTATTAATAAAATTTAAAGCCATATTTTGACTTTCACCTTCCTCAGATCATCGTGAATACCGTTAAGGCGGGGTCTTTCTGGATATTTTCTGACATATCTCGGCTGCCTTGATTTCCGTTACCAGGTTAGGTTCTCCACACATTATGATCAGATCTATGTAGTTTATCCTCACTTCTTTGCCTAACGATCTAAGTTTCTGACACATAGAACACTATAGGTCCTACTACTACTTGATTATACTAAACTTGTAGTAAAATATACATAGTCGTTAAACATAGGCGATAAACAGCCCAAAACCTACTAAATTTTTGAAGCCTACTAAATTTTTGAAGTAAGTTAGATCTCAATGAAACTTTTCATGTGAGTTCCAGGAAATTTTGTGAAGAAAAATGATGATGTGGAAATGAAAATTGCGTTATTGAACAAGGAAAATGCATTTTCCAAAGTGCATTTCGAAGTGATGAAAAATGATAATTTTGTAATTCGGAAATAATTGACAGAAATCAGTTCAATATTGCTACTTGGGGGTTTTTGGGGTCACTGAACATGAATATCATGCCGACGATGAACTCTAAGGCACCTAGTGCACCTGGACCTCGTCTCCTGGAATTTATTTTGGAAAATTAAATACAAAATCAGTGCGAACTCCGTACTTGGGGATTTTTGGGGTCGCTGAACACTAACATCATCTCGGCGATGACGTGTGAGGCAACTGGTGCCAGGAAAGGGCCTCGTCACCTAAACTTTTGTGTATATCACATACAAGATCAGTGCAATCTCATTACTCGGGGTATTTTGGGGTCGCTGATTACGAATATAATAACGTTGATGATCTCCGATGCACAAACTTCAAAAGACCAGCCCTTTAATCAGCACAAGGTGCCTCGAACACCATCTCCGACATGATGTTAGTGTTCAGCGATTCCAAAACCCCCAAGTAACAATTTTGCACTAATTTTGTATCGGATTTCCAAAAAAAAATTCCAGGAGACCAAATCCAGGAGCACCAGCTGCCTCGGAGAACATCGCTGTCTTGATATTTATGTTCAGTGACCTCAAAACCGCCCTAGTAGTAATATCGAACTCATTTTCGAACTACAAATTTATCATTATACTGTATAAACGTACTGCTTATGCTAACATAATAAACAAATCCACTAACAAAAGTAAAACAATGTGGAGTATTGTTAAAAAAGAAACCTATAAAGAAAATACTACGTCCAATCTGAACTTAACACCAAAAGAGATTAACCAATACTTTACGAATATAGCAGCCTGTGTATACATAAGTGACTTATTTATATTGTGACATGACATGTAGTGTTTATTATGTAAAAATTTAAACGTATCTATCTATTGTATGCTTTTAGGTGATGAACAAAATGACTGGGATACACGAATGGCGATGAAAGACCTCCTGAAGGTAATCAAGTTGTTCCCGGATCATTTCGACGAGACTACGATGTTCAGGAACAGTGAACAGGCACGAAAACTGAAATATGAATTCAAACAACACTTCCGAAATATTACGAGAATCATGGACTGCGTCGGGTGCGACAAGTGCCGCTTATGGGGCAAACTGCAGACCCAGGGGTTAGGCACTGCTTTGAAAATACTCTTCAGTGGGCAATTCGACGGGGTAGAAGGCAAGAGGACATTAGACGCGCATAATAAGAAAGAATTTCAGCTACAGAGGAACGAGATTGTATCGTTAGTGAACGCGTTCGGCAGGTTATCCAATAGTTTGTACAAAATAGACGATTTTAGGCAAATGCTCAGCATGAGATAACATTTGAGCAAAATTTGGAAGTGTAGTAAATTTAAAAGAAGCTACGGTACATTCTGGGATACAGTATTAGAATATTTGAAAGTGTTGCCAAAATATTTATTAAATTTAAATACAACATGAAAAATTTGTCTGTTTAGTAAGAGTTGTACACATATTTTTTTAAACATATTCAAAAATATTATTTACAAGAAAAATGTATACTAGTCAATACAAGTAGAACAAAAAGTCATATTATACTGCAGGAAGGAAAGGTCTAAATAGAACATAAAATGTTTGGAGTACCTAGTACTCGCAAAAGTTTATCAGATATTTATATATTTGTAAATACACTATCTCCGAAACAGTAATCTAGCTCTTTTATTGTTAATATGAGCATATTAACAAAATATGCTCATAAATTCTTTTAACATGAATCTGCTTGTTTGTTCCATATACATTTATCCGAAAAAAAGACGACAATATTCATATATTTTAATTGATAGATTTTCAAAAAATTAGAAATATCATCTTACATAGTTTACAAGATGGTTTTTCAATAAAATCTTTCAAGCCAATCTTGCATAAACTATATTATTGTGATACTTATATTTTTAGTAAAATCTACATATTGTGGAAACATATTTATTACATTCACTTATTTCGCTTTCTATATCTTTTCACAATTTGTATATTGATATAATATGTATCTTCCAAAAAATGTCACTTATCTGAGATTATAAGCCGCATTTTTAACAGTTAATGGTCAATTATTTATTAGTTGGAATAATAAAGCTATAATGTAAGAATAAAACACTGAAAACTTAGTGTTCAAAACTTCCACAAAATTTATTAAAATATTAAATAAAAATAAAATATTTAATAAAATATATTTATTAAAACTAGAATAGGTTGAGGAGGGAAGAACTGTTTGTCTCAAGTTGGTCATTCAGAATTATGTCTGTATTTTTTAATTTGTTAATTTCCATAATTATTTTGGATGTGAATAATTTGAAATTCGTCATTAAAAGAATGATTATGATCGAGAAGGTGAAGTGCGTATGTAAAATCTGTTTTTCTATTATTGAAAACCCTTTTATGTACTGCTAAACGTTTGTTAAAAGTTCTACCAGTTTGACCGATGTAAGTTTTGGGACAGTCGCCACATTTAAGTTTGTATACACCACTGCGTAAGTGCTTTTTATTTTGGCTCTTGTTGTTTTTAGTATATTTGCCCAAGTTGTAGTTTGTTCTAAAAGCTGGTGTTATTCCTTTCTTTTTTATGTGTTTGGCTATTTTTGTTGATATCTTGTCTATGTAATCGTGCAGAAGGGAATGGTGGTGGAAATACTAATTTTTCTCTGGTGGTGGAAATACTAATTTCAGTGCTTTATGTAGTTTTTGAATTGGCACAATTGCACATTTAATCGCAAATTTTTTCTTCGTTTGCTTGCCGAAGTATGGCAAGAGAAACAAGTTTTTTTTTATTTTTGATTGCTGAGAAACATGGTTAATATTGGAAAAGCCTTTATTCTATTTAAAAAGTCAGTAAGTCTACAGTGGTAGAGTATAATAAGTTTTTTATAATTTTTATAAAAAATTATGTGATAAACATAATTTTTTATGCAAAAATCGGAATTCCATCTCTTCTTCTTTCTCGGGAACTCCTTAATGCACATTTTGGGCGTCTGAGTGATTTTTTGTACCCATCTCTTCCATCCCTTGGTCCCTAGCTAGTTCTTTCATTTGTTTTCCTTTGTCTCTGCCTATTTTCAGTGATTGTTCCAACTATTCCATCCTTGGCCTTCCCTTGCTTCTCTTCCCGTATCTCTTGGAGGAATTTCACCTCTCAAATTGAAATGTTGTCGTTTTTTCACAGATCCTTATCTACAATACGACATTTGAATTGAATCCGTTATTTCGAAAAGGACATAAGTCCATTGATTAAAGCTTCCATTCCATCTCATTAGAAAGGGGCATAAGTCAAGGACTCGTGCCATTTTCAAACAGACTTTTTTGCGTTTTTTGCCTTTTATGTTGGTTTGAAGATGTTCCCTTTTAACAGAAAACATGTAAAACGCTTCAAGAAATAAAATAATATTAAAAAGTCACGACGACTGCATTGTGGTAAATGTCAAATGCGCGAACTTTAAAAAATCGTTAAGTTTTATGAAATTTTTAATTTTCGGTGCAATTTTCTTAAATTTCCTTGACGTAAGAACCTTTTACACGGCATTAAAAAACTTAACATAAAAACATCAAAAAAAAAGAGAATGAAATCGGTAAAGTCGTTCTCAAGTTATGGCGTGACATAGTGAAATAGGGAAAAAATTTATATAACAGGTGACCTGACTTTTTCTTTTAATATTTTTTGTTTATTTTGTAGAATTAAGTTGTCCATTAATTATTTCGAAATGTGTTGCATGTACGTAGTTGACCAATAACTTATTAAAAATGATGGTTTGGTAAGACATTATACCAAAACAAATTTAGGACATCTTTCACATTTTCTGTCGATGAAGATAGTCTTAAATTAGCTGTCAATTAATCACAGAACAAAATATTTTCGTTGGCAGTGTTGCCATGTACTTATAATGTACATAATATGTTATATACTTCAAATAAAAATAGAGAAAACTTTTAAAAAGTACATTTTTATTATATTATTTTATGGATTCTGCAATTTTATAATTTATATAAAATACAAACGAATAAATATTTGTTTCTTTCGATATTAATTGCAGTTAATTATTAGAAATTGTTTGGCAATTGTTTTTGATAGATTTGCGGATAGATTTGGCAATAGATACAGAACCCTCAAACCACCTGTTGCCAGATTGCAACAGATGTCTTTTTAACTTTATTATTTATACTGACGTTTTACTATTTACTTTTTAAAAACTGTTTTAAAACTATTTACTTTTTATTTTATTGCTTTTGATTGCATATGTTTCATTTTGAATATTACAACAACACTGCCAAACACCAATATTTCGTTCTGTCAAACTCATTTGAGGCTATCTTCATCGAGAAAAAATGTGAAAGGTGTCCCAAGTTTATTTAATAATAATTAATTTGCTGAAAAAAATGTTGTTCTTATTCAAATGTTATGCCATATTTATCCATGACATTTTTGCTTAATTAATTAGATTAAAAATTGGGACCACTGACTTTAAAAACTGTAGTTCTTCAATTATTGATGCGGCATGAGTCAAAATTATAATATAAAAATATATGAAAGTTGTATGAATCAATAATATTAATCAATAAGTGAAAGGCAATTATTTTCCAATTCAGCAACAATAAAGTATTTTTGTCAACACATTTTGGTCAATAATGGAAAACAACGTTGTGATAAAAATCATGATTCAGAAATAATACCAAAATAATTGTTAATCATATATTAAAATAAAAAGAATAATAAGCATAACCTTTCCTTTGTTGATCGTTTAAAAATATACAATATCCTGCAGACACAATTTTGTAATAGAATGTTTTAAATTTTGTTTTAGAATGCTTTAAAACATATTCGGAAAACAAGAGTAGGCGCTTTAACACTTTAACTGCCACAAGTACCATATATGGACACAGGCAATTTTAGTTCTCTGCCATGTGTACATATATTGGACACAGGTTTAACACCGTTTCGAAGGGATAATAAACTGAAAATTAACTATGCATTAAAGGGTAGATTAATGCTTTGAAGAAGTTGCATGCACGCATTTTCTTTGAATTTTGTAACTGGCATTTTGCTTTGGTTGATGTTATTAAAAATAATTAGAGCATTTACCAGTGAAGTACCAGTAATCATCTCATCTCCCACTTTTTTGTACCATTTGACAGACTTTCGTAAACAGTTTGAGTAAGCTCTCTTTTGATCTGACATGTCCACAAACGCTTTGCGTTATTGTACTCGACAATGGCTGCAGATTTTCTTTTAGGACCTTCCCTATGCGTTACCTCTATCATATCGTCTCTATGTTTTGTTAACATAAAAACTATGTCTCTCTTCTCACGCTACTTCATAATTACAATATTATTTTTGTTTTGTTTGGCAATGATCTCCCCTTTCTTGAGTTTGGCTTCTACAACATCTTTGAGAAGCTTTTTTCGGTTTTTCTCAACGTTCCTATAAGATGAGTGGATCTAGTTTTCAAAATTTCAGCGAGGTTAACTGATGTATACCAGTTGTCAGTAACAAGAGTCCTAACGTTTAATCGTTTCTATAATTTATGACGTTTTCCTTTCACGTAATGTCGAAAAGATAACTTGCCTCTAAATGGGATCATCGTTTTATCAATGCAAAAAGTTGAGCCTGGAATCATACATCGATGAAAATTAGTCGACATAATTTTATGAACTCTTGTCATTTTCAGGACACTCGCCATTGTATGCTAAATGAAACATGTACAAGAGCAATTTGAAGCGATTTCGGGGCATGTATTAACGAAATTTGCGAAAATGCGCCGGTAATCAGCTAAAATGATGGCTTTGGGTCTAGTCTCATCAAAAGAAGGAGCGGTATGAATGTACGCATTTTATTGTAAGTCTCTTTCTAATAATTAAAACGTGACTCGTAATTGTTTCTTTTACTAGTACAGTCAGAATTTGTTGATCTGCATACCTATTTGTTTCGAGGGCAACCATATTTATAACATCTTCTGAGACAAACAGTTCATTCTTACCAGCCATTTCGTTTTTCAAATTTTCAGGAATGCCAAAGTTCAAAGAACAATCGAAAATTTCAAAATTTCTGGAAACAGGTCCCCAGTTTGAATCTTGTAAATAATTTTCTTCTGGCCTAACAATATCTGCCAAAAAATCATGTCTTAAATCAAAGAACTGTCTGATTCTTCCTCCATTACTCGAGATGACAACACGAGATGTTCCTGTAGAAATATTGGATTTTACGTTTCTCAAACCTTTTCTCAAAATTTTTCTCTTTTTTTTTCGCTACAAGTTCATTGATGGACCCACTCGTCAACGCTGCATCTATATTATACATAGAATCCAAATAATCAGAAAAATCTCTTATTCATTTTTCTAAACTTCTCTAATTCAACGGCAGCCTTTTCTACTTCTAATTCCAACTCTAAAGAACGGAGCTGTTTGTTATTGTGCTTTATATTAACTTTTTCCAATCGTGAAGTCGACGATACGCTACCTTCGGAAGTAAATAACAAACTGAAACATCTAACACGTGTGACCTCTTACTGGAAAGATAAGAGACTATTTGACCTTAGTGTCCATCTGTGGTACATATGACTTGCAACTAGACATTAGTAACAATTTCACAATCACAGGCCGTGTGCATGGCAATTTTTACAAAAATAACCAATAAACTAATCTGATTTTATGAGTTTCACTAAAAACAAACACAAATAAAATAATTAAGAAGAAAAGAAAAAACATTTTGGTCCAGAAGACTCGCTACAAAATTTACTCTGAATTGACCTGGCAGTTAAAGTGTTAAATAAAAAAATCGTTTCTTTACGGTACATTGAACTTCAAATACATCTATTTTATTTTATCGTCAGTGGCTAAGAAATCATAAGTATAGTATAAGTGAACCGGGTAAATCGTATGCAATATATTTTTCTTACAAAATTTATGTATAGGCGTGTAAAACTAAATGAGTGATGATAATGTTTTTTTTTTATATAATTGTTATATTACATTTTTTTGTTTATTTTAAAGTTATATGATTTAAAGGATTATGGATGTATTGCAGTACCTACGTTGTAAAATATAACATAAAAAAATTTCCAGTCGTGAACAGTAAATTAATTTTAAACAACTATATTTATAGTTATATAAACGAATTTTAAAAATTTCAAAAACCTTAAAAGATTTGTGCCAAAAATTTTCAAAAAAAAAACATGTACACAAAAAAAACCCTACAAATTGAAAAAAAAGTTTCTCCGCTGATCAGAACCAAAGAAGATATCGTCAAAAAACGAATAAACACGTTTTGGTTTTTTTTTTTGAGGTTATGCTTAGTCTAGAGATCTAAAATTTTTTTTGAATATTTGTTGATGTAGTACAACATTGAATATATACAGAATAGTATTTGAAATAATCACACTGCCTCTATAATAGAATTAAATTTTGGGTAATGTATTTGATTATAAAAATCGGTAAGATAGTTTCGTTTTTCTATCAGATGTCGCTATTGCGTCCATAACGAAGCCATTTTATTGTTGCTTCCTAATAAGACAGAGAAGATTATTTTTCACGTTAAGAACGGCTATGAATAACTGTTCTGATGAGACTTATTAAGTCGAAATACGTATCAACAGATACATAGACGCTTTGAACGTGAAATCAAATCTTATCTGTCTTTTTCATTGTATTTGATTAGATTTGATGATTCAGTCAATTGAACTCTGTCCACACAAGTTAAAATGTTGAGTTATCACCATTGACTTTAATTCTCCGGTATAAATAATTGTTTCAGCTTTTTACAAGGATTAGTTACTTACTAAGAGTCGCATGAATATCTTGTCTCTACCTTCAGTTTTTTTTTTATTAAAAAGCAAAAATAAAATTTTGGTTTTCTCTCATTATTTTTGGTACTGGAAATTTCCTCATAACATATTGCAACGCATTGCAGGTTATTGTAACGAGTTAATTCGACATAGGTATGCATTACATAAACATAATCCTTATTTTTCACTTATAACATTTCCCAGTGATTTTAGACATGGCTAAAGAAAAATGGTGTAAATATTTTTTTAATTTATTTATGTACGTAGGTAGATCATATTTTCCGTACTTATATATTAAATATTTATGAAAGCTTAATTTTAGATAGCTATACAAGATGATTAAATGCATGTAAAATTATTCAGAGCTGCTATATTTTTAGTTATCACAAATTTTAGAAGAGTATATTTAAAGAAACATCTGATTTGATGATAGATTATAAATTTTGTTAAAATTAATAGAGTAAAATTATTAACACAGTAAAAGTTTCATTTTTTCTACCTCTTCAAATAATATCCCTATCACTATTATAGATACATTGCAGACGGGTCTGGATACCATGACTTATGGTTCTAGGAAAAAGTGGACCAGGACGAAATCAAATGGACAATAAACTCATTTAAGCAATATAGATTAGCGAGTCCGGACAAAAACTTATGTATGATACTGCAGGCTAGCTTAAGAGCGTAAGCGCAAAATTTCGGGCAAATGCTTTTTAATTGCATTCATTTTTTCGAATCCTGAGAAAACTGATAAATATTTTTGAAAAATTTAAACGCAGAATGAAAGATTACATTATTACGAGGGCCGCAAGTCCCTTAGAATAAACAAAAAGTTTCTTTTAAATGAGATATTTGAAATTAAAAATCACACTTAATTTTCTCTTCTTTTTCACCCTTGTAACTTACTAAAATAAACATTATAGAAGTTTTCGGGGACTTTCGGCCCTCGGTAATAATGTAATCTTTCATTCTGCGTTTAAATTTTTCAAAAATAATTATTAGTTTTCTCAGTATTCGAAAAAAAATTAATGCATTTAAAAAGCATTAGCCCGACATTTTGCGCCTACGCTCTTAAGACTGTAGCACATACCAAAAACATGGAGGCTAATAAGGGTGGCTTTTATACCCAAACTTGGCAAAATTTTGATAGGGAGGATAAGTCAATTATTATTAGACTTAGGCAATTATGCATATTTTTGCAAATATCTATGGATTTTGTATCTTTATACATAAAATGCATACACATCAATTTATTTCGAATTGCGGATTTTAAATCCGTAGATAATGGTATGCTTAAGTAACTGGAAATTCCAATGTTTATTTTATTTCAATATTTCAGTCTTCAATATTACCGATAGTACCTACAGACACTACCTAATATTCTTGGTATTGTTGTAGCAGGTAACCGATTAGAATCCCATAATAAAAGGGTGTTTCGAAAGTTTATTGCGTGGGGTATGAATAGAATTGTCATTTTGCAAATTATTTTGGTCTCAAAAGTGAAAGTGATAACTTAAGTATCGTCAGTCGAGCTTGTTTAATTGGTTAACTATTTTGATTTTAAAATGCCGAAAATAACTAGTGTCGCTACTAGGATTAAACCTTTCAAAGGTTCTATTAAACCTGATTAAGCCTTACAAAGGTTTGTCCATATCCATACACGTATGGAAATGGACAAAGTTTATTGTTCAGTTTGGGGCAAAATTGTAAGTACTAAATATTTAATATTTTCTATATTTGATATATTATACAAAATATTAACGTTATTAAAACGGTGTAACAAACCAACTTCTGACGTTTGCGTATCTGGTATCTCGAGGGATCTGTTAGATGGACTAATGATCGTTTTATATATATTTTCGTTTTACAGATGTGAATAGAACACAAAAAGACAGTATTCGCATTATATTTAGTCATTTAACGTTTAGCTTTTTTTAAAAGAATCACGATTATACAGCTCTATCAAATCCTTATATTCACTTGTATTAATGCCTTTACACATTAGCCAATTTGAAGAAAAATATCAAGCTTCGGTGTCTGTCTTTTCGATCAAGTTAGAAAAAAGGAAACGAACAAGATACTTTTAATGAAGACTTGCCATGTATTAATCTTTTAAAATATACTGCTTTCAAAATTATCCAATGAAAACTTAAGTTCTCTTTATATTAACAATATAAAAAATATTGTTAATAGAATATTGCAAGTGAAAGGACTGTAAACAGAAACCATGTTAACTCGTTATACTCATCAGTAATAGATAATGTAAAAACTAATATTAGTGACAATTACTTCTACGTGTGTTGACGAAACCGCTGATTCGTCAGGAAGATATATTGCTCATTTAATGATTGGTGTTCTAAGCGATCAGATCCTACCAAAATCCTATTTAATTTCATGCAAGCAATTAGAAAAAAAAACAACTCTGCAACAATATCACGTTTTGTACAAGAAGAAATATCAAAATTTTTTTCTTCCTGCAGCCGTTCCTGGCCATAAATTATTGCTTTTTATATCCGATGCTGCACCATATATGATCGAGGCAGGACAAAATTTAAAAATATTTTATACCAACTTAATACACATTACTTACGTTTAACACATGGAATCAACAGAGTTGCGAAAGAAATTAGAAAAAAGTTTCATTTTGTAAACTCCCTGATATCAAGCTTAAAAAAGTTTTCCTCAAATCTTCTATACGAATTCAACTTTATAAAGAAATGCTTCCAAATATTCCACTTCCCGCTTTCCGCGGAAGCCGCTTTTTTCTATTCGCACTATTTCGTAGATTTAAAAAATATAATTGACGCTTTAACGGATGAAAGTTTTCAATCTGTGCTAGATGCTTAACAAATTAATTTTTAAAAACAACGATCTTCATTATTTATCTATATCATTCATTAAATCAAATTTTAGTTTGCTTCAAAAAACTATTTCTCAATTAGAATCATCAAATTGTCCTTGGTGAAAGCATAGCCTTAATAAAAGAAATTAGATCAGCTTGTTAAAATGTTAGTGACACTGGAAAAGATATTTTTCAAAAATTTGAAACAATAATCCAAAAAACAATGGTTTTCCAGAAACTTACTGAGGTAGGTGACGTTCTTGTTGGTAATTTTTGAAAAGAAATAGTTTTAAAACCAAATAATTTTGTACATTCATTATTAAATATATGTTTTCATTGACACTATGCATATTTTATAAAAAAAAAATGCATATGTAAGGCATATTTTCTAAAAGAAATGCATATTTTTCACTTTTTTGCATATTTGTTTAATGATTACTTAAGTTATCATACAAGTTTTTCTACAAAAATCCAAAAGCCACCTCCCACATCCAAAGGTAGTAGATTGTTCACAGATCCGCAGTGGTCTATACTCGTAAATATTAATTACATTCAACCAATATTCGGATCATATCTACTTGCTGTATTGTATTATATTAATAATAAATAACAGGATGGTTTTATCTCTCGGATGATTGTACCGAATTTTTTGACTTATTATCACCGAATAAACCTCAATCTACACAATGGAACGGAATTTCCAAATTTTATTTGAACGAAAAAACGATTTTTATTTAAATAATGTTTTTAGTTTTATTATTTTAAGTTCTTAGCATTAACTCTTCGAATAACATCTTCCTAAGCCTATTTCTTCATTCGGATTTTTTGTTATTTGATTTGCCCAGATGTCCTTCCTAATGTAGGCTTTCTAACAACAGCCCATCTAGTAATCTACCAGGTTCATAAAGTGAATAAAAATAAATAATAATAAATATATAAATATATAAATAAAAGTAAAAAGGATTAGGAGATGCAAAAAATCGCAAATACGAGGCATAAAGTAAAAAGATGGTATAGAGAATGCGGAATAATAGGCAGACCAATAGAAGAGATTATGTGATGGATTCGATCGTTACTTGATGGAAATTAATTTTTAAATTTTATATATTAAATATATTTCATTCTCTTGAACATGCCGATTTTACGACATGCCTTAAATTTATAGATACTGCTATTCTTTCATAGATAACCAACTAATTTTTCAGGATACTTTCATTAACAGCAACAAAAACAACTTTTCATATTGTCTGACGGAACTCGTTTGACTCTGACAGATATATTGGGACATAACTAAAGTTAGACGAGGAAAAGTAATTGTACAGCGGTAACAGAATATCGTTTGTAATAATGATAATCTAATAATTTGCCATATGGATGTAAGCTAACACTAAGGCCAAGTAACTCTTTCAAGATTTTTTCACTGCCAATTGAAAGTAAAGTTTATTTTTAAATCAATTTGTCACGCCTTTATTTCAGAATTGTCTTGAAAATCAAAACTTTAAAACAAAACACAAATTGTAATGTTTATTACAATTCTATTTTAGTCCCATGTATAAAATATTCAGTAACATTTAAAATATTATGCTATTTGTTTAGTCACAAAGATCAAAGATTTTTTTTATTTGATAAACATTAAAATTCGCAACACCGGTACTGATAAGGATCAAGTAAAGATTTGACGTATGAATCAATGGGAAACTTTACTACAAATATGATGCAGTAATCACGGAAATAGGAGAATTACGTTCTTCCGCTAGTAACAAAATAGTCATACCTACGTAAATAAATTTAGGAACCTTTTTATATATTATTTCATAATGCTGACAATAATGATAGGTACGTAAAAACTATTGCGTGCGGTTGTGGTTAATGAGACCGTATATAAAAAAGATTTGACATTATCAACTTTAAACATTTTAGGTTTACTAAAAATCATACGAACAAGCTGAATTTTGCAGAGAATATTAATTTTGGAATCAATGTTCAATAAAATTCGTATCAGCTCGACGGTAAAAACTCAATATATTTTGATCCAAATGTCCTATCAAAAATCAAGATGAGTTTTAAAGGCAAAAAGTGCAACTTTCTTATGCAGTTTTTGTATTTTGCCGAGAATAAACTCAGTTTTTATAAAGGCGGTAAATAAATTAACGTGGCGCGTTTTTTGCCATTTTTTACGATTCTCGTGAGATGAGTTGGTTTTGATCAAAACTTTCTTTTAAAAATTCTATAATTTTTACTATAACATCTTAATTTTTTTGAAATAAAATTTAAGTATACAAAAAATCTCTCTACATGCTTTTATCAAAAATACAAAAAAAAAATAATAAGCTTTTAGATGTGGCAGCATCTTCTCTGGAGAAATAAATGTATCGTTCATACTCATATTCAAAGGAACTGTATTGTGTTTTTCTAATAGATTATTCATATACTCCACCTTGTGTTCTTCTGCCTGTATTTTATTTGAAGAACAGGAACTAGGACCTGCAACAGTTTCTAAATTATTTTCACTTGGTATGGGTTCAGGCCTATCTGTAACATATGACAAAAAATCTGCCTCTGTAAATATAGTTCTATCAAACGGTCATATTCTTTATGTTTATAACCAAATTTAATGTTGTATGGTGTTGCGGCTTGGTCCCGAGCGTTGGCACAAATTGCTGGTAAATCGTAAATAGTTAACGTATGTCCAGGACGTCCAACCATCCAAGCGTCAATCCCTTGATTAAAAAATGTTTTAAACGGCCCGAAAACAGACTTATCAAAGGTTGTAGCCTATTCGATGTATAAGGTGGTAAAGTCGATATGATTATTTCATTCTCTCTTGAATAATCTATGCCTTCCATAGACAAATGTGACTGATGATTGTTCATTATTAAAAGCATTTTATTTTCTTTGGAACAATGAACGTGACAATGTCTTTATATTCAATTAAACTTTAATAAAATCATCTGATGTCATCCATCCTGATCAATGTACTAAACCCAATGCTTCCGTTTCAGAGGGATCATTCTTAAGAGAGCAAACCTTTGTCTCGGGAATAACCATACAGGTGAAAGGAAATGACCATTATCAGCGATAATATTGACTTGTGTAACTAATTCTCCTCGTTCCCTGGAAGTAACTAGGCCCACCTGATGCCGTCCTTTAGCGCTTATAACTTTCTTATCCTTGCTCCTTCGTTTTTTTTGTGGCATAGGCATTTGCCATTCAGCCAGTCACAACTTTTTAAGTTGTTCCCAAAGAAAAGAAAAAAAAAAATAATTATCACAATATATTTATGGAACATTACCAATGGAACAAACATGGTTACTCTCTTCTCGTCTAGGGACCCATCAAGACATTAAATTAAAACACAAACTAGACAGGGTCACGGATAGTAGGTTTAAAACAAATGGGATAAAACAAAGGTTACTATTTTTTTGACTGAACTTACAAATTGAGGTTACTTTTCGAAATAAATTCTGTTAAGTAGTTATATACATTTTTGTTATTTAATGACAAAAGGTAACAAATGTCATAGGGTGGAAGGATTTTATGTTTGATTAAATTTTTTATTATTAAGTCGTCAGTTTGTTGTATATATTTTGTACATTCAAAGAAAATGTGGTTTAAATCTGCTTCTTTTTGACAAACTTCGCATAAATTTTAAATTTTGCCAGATGAGCCGGATAACATGCGTGTCCTGATTTCATTCTGATAATAGATGTAATGTATCTACGTGGAACAGAGTAATTTTTAAACCAAAATTCACTCGGGATTGAGGGTTGTATGAGTGCATATTGTGATTTAGAGTGTTGACTGTATTCATGATATTCTTGTTTCCACTGATTGTTTACAATATTCTTGATTGTTACAAATAAATCTGGGATGCAGAGCTTATAATCTGTTTTCACACCAGAATCAATGGCTTTCTTAGCTAATATATCTACATACTCATTATGCTCAAGCCCTATGTGAGCTTTAATCCACAAAAATCTAACTGTTCTTTGTTCCTGATGTAATTCAAAAATATTTTTTTTTTGATTAGAAGGATGTAAATATTTGTGCTCCTTCGTTACTTTCATCAAGGTTAAATACAAAAAATACATTATCTGATAAAAACTGATATTTTTCGAGGAGAAAGCAATAGTGCGAGATGTTTGTATGTACATGGATAGGTGCAACAAATAAAAAAACCATTAAAAAATGTTTTCATTTTATTTATCATTTATGTTTAAAAACTACAACTGATATTTTATTTATCAATAAACATAAAAGAATGGATGAGGTGAAACAAGACATATTCCTATTTATAGACCATCGGATACCTCCTGTAGGATCGACTAGCCGATATCTTCAAGAGGAACCTTGTGGAACGTCAGGCACATTCTGTATACTATTTACATAAATTAAAATAGCAACTTAAGCGTGTGGTAAACACGTGCTATTAAGAATTATTTCAAGTACGAATAGTTGTCTGGTGAAGTTAACGCCACATGCTTGTCTATAGGTATTTGGGACAAAGAAATTAAATGAGGAATATTAATTATCTAAGACAATGTCAACAGGATTGGATTCAAATTAAAGTGTAACTAATTCTTTAAAAACATTTTCAGTACGGAAAAAAAAACAGATTTATTCCTTTTAAACGAGTTTAGACAAAACTAGGTGTTTATATATTCAAAAAGGTACCTACTTATATATTTTTAAAACAAAGTTTTTGAGAGCCAAATTGATGTAGTGACTTTATAAATTCAATTACTTAATGAGCAAAAAGTTTATGTTAAATATTTGAACTGGGTTTATTAATCTAATTTATTAACTTTATTTATTATAAAAAAATTTATAACACTTAGTTTATTAAAGTCTTTATTTATACAATATTACACTAATTTATTTTACACTATAATTATATAATTTATTTACAACATTTATTACAATTTATATTCCCGACAAAACGCGCGTTGCATTTCAAAACTCGACTCGATATTATTATTCAGGCTGACTAACACAATGAAAATTCTCTATATATATATGAAACAGCCGTTAGTCTGGAATCCCTTCGAAGCGGACGGATGTTGACCTGTGGTACCCCTTCTCGAATGACATGGAAAGAAGATCGGTTTTATCGTAGGGGAAACTACTAGAAAATTCTTGTTTAGAATAATAACTTGTTTACAGGTTAAATATGAGTCATATTTATCGTAACATATTGTTAAATGAATTTGAAAGATTTTTCAATTTTACACTTATAAAGATTTAACGATACCTGCGACCCATTAACACGTAGAAAGTTATTATTATTATTTTTTTTTTTAACTCGAAATGTACACATTTTTTCAAGAATTTTAAAATGTGCATTACGACCCTAACGCTCGAAGTTAGCCTTTTATAAAAAATTTGCCGGGTTATTATTTATAAACATTAATAAATGCTGTTACAGTCTTTTCTCTCTTAATCCGATCCTAATATATTTCTTTATTAACAACAACTCAGGAGTTTAAGAATATAAAGTGCGTTCATAAAGTAACGCATAAATTCATTACTATTTTTTCAAATTATACTCTAATATACAGGGTGAACACCCTTAGTATGATGACTTCATCAGCATTTTTTTAATGGATCCCACATTTTTGTCAATTTATAGATTTCCCTTGCTCAGCTGATTCCAAAAATGCATAACACGTTGCTTCAAATTAGTACAGGGTAACAAGAATGCAAAGTTACTTACAAAATAATAAATGAAGAATAAACTTATTCAACAAACTAATGAAAGTTCATATTGTTATACAACTTCTTTAATAAACTATTAAAAACACCTGGCATTATTTGAAACATTGTATCTAACAGCTTTTATTAGTGATCCAAGCCCTGAATGATAAAAATATTTTCTAACAGCTTTTAATGGTGATCCAAGCCAGTAACCATAAAAATATTTTTAATGTTTTACAGTATTTTTTTATTTGCAATTCAGCCAATTCAAAACTATTCAAGCAATTTATCATTTGCAACCTTTTTTACAAAATGCCTTTAACCGAAAGTGATAGGACTGAAATATTAATGATGATTGGTATTGGCGATAAGATGCGGACTCAACAAGAAGTATAAGGATGTTTTCATGAAAGGCATCCAGATCGTGAAGCTGTTTTACAATCCACGGTTAGCAGAATAGAGATCTATACTGTACAGTGTGAGAATTTTTTAAAGATTTTGGTGTAGGAAAGTCTTCAGTATCAAACATTTTTAAAAAGGTAAAATAGCATCCTTATAAAGTACGTCTTATCCATGAAGACGACTTTGACCGAAGAACTGAATTCTGCGAGTATATGATGAACCAACCTAACAATTTCATTGATAACGTTTTATTTTCGGACGAGACAACGTTTTATTTGAACGATCATGTTAACCAGCAAAACATCCGTTATTGGTCTGATGAAAATCCACACTGGATACAAATGTCCCATACGCAAAGCCCACAAAAGCTTTTTTCTGATATTCAAATACCCACTAATTTAAACGGCACAATCTGGTTTCAACAAGATGGTCCACCTCCACCGCGATTTTTTAAACAGAATTTTTCCACAACGGTGGATAGGAAGAAGAAACCAGTAGAATGGCCCCCTAGATCACCTGATTTGAACCCATTAGATTTATTTTTATAGGGTTATTTAAAATCTAAAGTCTACACAAACAGACCTGATAATATCCGTAACTACAAGACCGAATTAGACAAGAAATGCAGAACATAGCACCCGCTATGCTACAGAATGTTAAAGACGAAAGTAATGGCCTGTTCATTCTTTGTCTCACGATCAATGGAGTACAATTTGAACATTTTTTGTAAATTTTCGTTTGTTTATTTTTGGTAATGTAATCACAGTGATTGCAGAATAGTAAAGTTGTTGTATAACAATATGTAATTTCATTTAATATGTTTATTACATTTATCCTTTATTTATTAAAATCAAAAATCGACCTGTTTCGAAAATTTCTAATACTGTTGTTTATTTAGCTAACAATGAATTTATGCGTTACTTTCAATAATAGTTCAATAGTACTTATTTTCAATTAATATTTAGCTGACGAAAAGTTGTAATAATAAAAAAAGTAATATGTTAACTTGGCAAAACAATGTTATAAATTATAAATATATTAGATAATATAAACATGCATTTACTACGTTACCCAATATTATAATCAAAGTTACCAACATTGTAGATATGAGCACTGCCGCTGAATTTTTATGAGCATTCTATTTTAAAAACGTATGTATAAAAAGTTTTGATAACAAATATAACCGACAACTGACAAATTGATATAATTTATGTGAATGAACATAAATTTAAAGCATTATCAACACAATTATGAGGTAATAAGACGGTTAATTATCTATCTACAATCCTTTTTCCATTCTTAGTACGAATTTCTCCCATTCATGTCCATGTATCCGTGTCCTCCTAAGTTCTTTCTACCTTGGACCTACAGTTTGGTTAATATCGTCACTACCCTTAATCTTTTGTGATATAGCTTCTCCAGCTATATCTTCCATATCATCCCATCATACCATCCCCATCATCATTGGCTTGACAATCTTACTTGGGTTTTGGCCTCTTTAAGAACTTTTCTCCACGCTCATCTATTTTGCGTTTGTTTTTCCAGTTTTTTAGTTTTAAAACTCCTTCCATATTGCTTATAGATTTTGATCTCTATCCCTTTTTGTTGTTTCTCTCCCACAATGACACCCCAGTTCTTTCTTCTACGGTTCTTTAAGTTTTATGACATCTAAGTTGGTCCTGCTAGAAGTATATGTATAGGGCCCGTGTGTAATAACAGTACAACACATGCATTTAGTACCTTTGTTCTTAGTTTTGTTTTTTAATGTCATTCCATTTTTATTTTTCTATATATTTATAGATTGTATTATTTTATCAGCCCTGATATCTTGTCCTAACTAAATGTATTCTTGGAAATATTCTATGATTTCACCACCTATATTAATTTCCAACATATCTTCTGAGCTATACTTTATTTCACGTTAAAAACGGAACGTTTGGCTTATGTAGAAAAGTTTCAGGCACGTTTTGCTACTAGACTGCCGATGTACGAGTCAGTATACTCAGAGCCGTATAGTTAGATACTACTGGAAAAAACAGCACATTCCACAAAGCCCAATTCACTACCCGCATGCACTATAACAAATCGGAGGCCTTGTTGTGTCGGCTGTTTTAGGCCTGTTGACAATCCCTTAACAAACGCATCTCTGGCTGAAGTTACTGAGAGATCTTTCCATTCTTTGGAAACACTTTGTCCCGACATTTACCCCAGTTTCATCCAAATAAACATATTATTCTTTGAAAGAAGCTTGTTTTATTAATTTTTTTATTAAATGTCCACGTATGTTAAACTAGTCCAATGGGAACTTTCGGGCAAGACTCCGCGGTACGTCCCGTAAGCTTACAAACAAAAAACACTTTATTCTGTCAGTGGATAAAATTTTTCTAAAGGTTGTATTTTCATGGTTAATTAGCAGGGAAGATTGCACTTCGAAGTCCGTCAGAGATTGCGAATGTTACCCTACGAAAACTCATGATATAAGCTTATGATAATTAGCAAGAAAAGGATAACAGAAGGTCAACTCTACGTCAACCAATCCCCTGTAGAAAGAGTGACGCACTACAACTTCCTCGGCACCATAATAAATGAAGAATGGACCAACAACCAGGAGAATAGAGCACGTATCGGAAAAGCTAGATCCACCTTCAATCGGATGGGGGCCTTCTTCAAGAGTCAAAACTTCTCGCTTGATACAAAAGTAAGAATGCTGCGATGCTACGTCTTCTCTGTCCTTTTTAATGTTGTTGAATCGTGGACCTTGGAATATTTGTGCAAAAAACTGGAAGCATTCGAGATGTGGCTATATCGGAGATCTCGTGAACTGACCGAGTCACAAATGAGGAGGTTTTCAGAAGAAGGAATAAGAACCGAGCGGTACTGACAACCATCAAAGAAAGTTACAATTCTTCGGATACATTATGCGAAATAAATCCAGATATGCTCTCCTTTAAGCCATCCTGCAAGGAAAAGTATTTGGAAAACGAGGTCCAGGAAGAAGAAGAACATCTTGGTTAAAGAACCTCAGAATCTGGTTCAATACAACATCTGTGAAGCTTTTCCGCGCTGCTGCAGATAAGATAAAGATTGCCATGATGATCGTCAACATTCGTAACGGATAGGCACATCAAGAAGAAATTTTACCAATTGCTTTGATATATTCAAATAAAACAGTATTCGAAATGGAGTGCATGGCAATAGCATGTTCCCTTTTAGGAAACGAAGGGGAGGAGGCCTAGAGAGTGCGACAGCGACATATGATTCTGGGTTGGAATTAGAAGTGTTTTGTGTAGATGGTTGAGCGCTGTTCGTGATGTGTATAGTCCTGGTTACCACGACCACAACACAATATGTGAGAGTACCTAATAGACCCTTTCACAAATTGGAAAGGAAGAAAAAAATATCACGCCTGAATTTATCGTTTAGCACAGTTTATCTCATAATCGTAAAACTTAAACATGGCGACTGGAATGGAATCTATTTAATCACGACTTCAACCTTTTTTCCCATTGTAGTTTTTATTCAGAATGTAGTATTTTTTATAAAATAATTAAAACCTGTTTTAGTATCAACTACATACATATATACTTCTTCACCCACATAGAACTTGACACAAATACCAGAGCCTGCATAATACGACCAGAGATCTGATTTCTCCTCATTGAAAAATGTTCGCCGTTCATTATGTAATTGGACGTGAGATCTCAATGAAATGTCTATTTACTAAATAATTAGCTGTCGTTTAACAATATGCGGGAATATGATAAGTCGACTATGAAATAGACGCAGACGTAAGTCTATTATTTTTTTTTTTTATAAAACAGTAAATCGTTCAAGGATGAAGCTGTCGGCATAATAAGAGATATTTGATGTATAACTTGTTCTAATAAAAAGACATGCTCATATAAAACTAGTTTGTAGGCTATAAAATATCGTTAATAAATGGCAACAGATAAACAGAAAAAAATGTATAAACATTTTAAACTTTAGTGTATATACCACTCGACAACTATACTGTCACTTATATACTGTCGTGACAGCGCAACTATAATAACTAAAGCCAGTAATAACCCTCGGATCTTGCCGAAAAATGTCTGTTTCGTTTAAATTGTATTTAATTATTAGCAAAGTTTCACTTAAACCAATTCGTCGTTTTAAATTAGAAGTGTGTCAAAGCAATCGTTAAAATAATAGATCAATCAAAGTTAGTTAAAACTGAGCCGTTTCTGTATTAGGCAAATTGGCAACGGTTTAATAAAGATTATTTAAGTAGACCAATATATTTTATCTTTTTTAGAAATAGGTGAATATTTCAAGAAAGAAACTAATTTCATAGAAAATGTCAGTGATAGTTAGGTATTTAGAATAAACCAAAAAACTAATATTATTAGAAGGTAGAAATAAAAATTAGATGCAGATAGAATATTCAGGTTTTGTTTTAACCAACGAATAAGCCACTTTTCGGCATAGGCTGGTAATATGAAGTCAACAATATTATGTTCTTTTATTCCGATACTGTCGACGGTTATTTTCAATAAGAATCAGAAATAACATTTAATAAGTAATTTCATAGTTTAACTGACTAGACCACACACTTATTGCGGCTAATGCTCCACCCTTTTCTTTATTTTCAGCTGACAGCGGAAAAATAACAGATGTTGAAGGCAATGTTGCCATAACCAAAGAAAATAAAAAGAATGTATGGGAAGAACACTTGAATAAACTTTACCGCGACCTTAGAACAATACAACGACCCGTCATTGAAGAAAATTCAGGTCACGAAATCCTACCAGAAGAAATAACGGCAGCCGTCAAAGAAATGAAGGATGGAAAGGCACCGGGACTTGATGAAATTCCTGCAGAACTGCTGAAGCTATTAGACGCAGAACAAATAAAAATAATAACTGAAATATTTAATGAAATATACAAGGCAGGAATAATACCAGTAGAGTTGCTCTAATTGGAGTTCGTACCATTGCCCAAAAAATCAGGAGCAAAAGGTTGTGAAGACTATAGGATCATAAGCCTAATGAGCAATCTGCTGAAGCTGTTTTTAAAAGTCATCCACAAAAGAATTTACCGGAAATGCCGGAAACGCCCAATCAGGTTGGATTTGTGAACGCCGTTGGTACGAGGGAAGCTTTATTTACCGTGCAGGTATTGTTTCAAAAATATAGAGATGTCAGCTGTGATGTTTTTGCATGCCTGATTGACTACAAGAAGGCTTTCGATAGATTCAGGCATGAACAAATGATGGAAGCGCTGAAGAGTACAGTGATTGACAGAAGAGACCTAAAAATAATAGCTAACCTGTATTGGAATCAATCAGCGGTGCTCCGAATAGATGAAGAATATACAGATCAGGTCAAAATCTTAAGGGGAGTGATATTCAATCTGTACTCAAAGCACATTTTTGAAGAGGCTCTAAATATATACAATAGTGTTTTCCAATACCATAGAAGGGCTGCAAAACTTGGAACAAAATAACGGAAACAAGTAGAATATATGGACTGGATATAAACACCAGCAAATCCAAGCTAATGATCATCAGCAAGGAAAATATAACTGGAGCAAATCTGTATGTGAACCAAATGAATGTCGAATTAGAAAGACAAAAAGTGCATTCTTGACTATGAGCTCTGTGTCCAAGAGCCATGACCTCACTCTAGAAACAAAAATAAGGCTCCTAAATGTTACGTGTACTCAGTGCTTCTGTACAAAGTAGAAAAGTGGACAGTGAAGGCGGAAACTCTATCAAAACTTCAGGCTTTTGAACTATGGTTATACAGAAGGATCTTGAAGATACCATGGACAGACAAAGTGACCAATGAAGAAGTACTACGAAGGATGAACACAACCGCGGATTTGGTCAACATAGCGAAGGGCCGTAAGTTGCAGTACTTATGATACATAATGAGAAATCAAGGCAGATATGAACTACTCCACTGCTTTTTGCAAGGTAAAACTGAAGGAAAAAAAGCCCCAGGACAAAGAAGAATATTCTGGCTTGCTAACCTGACAGCATGGTATAGAAAGACCTTAACACAGCTATTAAGTATAGCAACCAACAAAGTTATCATAGCCATAATGATCGAGAACGTTCAGAACGGACAGGCACCCTAAGAAGATCAGTCACCTCTAAAAACAATCTAATTTGTACTTCTTTTATTCCTCTTTTGTTCAGTGTATATACTGGAGAATTGTATAGTGTCCTACAGGATTTTAAATATCTTAATCTCCCGAACAAAAATGTTGCCATTTGTACAGACTCTAGATTTTATGCATTCAGGAATTATTCTCATCACATTGTCTAAAATATATTACTCTTACCACCACCTTTCTACATTAAACACTAAGATTACCTCTATAAACTCGCAGATCAGCATGCCAAAACGGCTTCAACCGAAACCACATCAACAACTCACATCCAAATTTGCAAAGATTTAAAAACAGAAGCATACAGATTCACCAGGAGATTATGGCAAATCAACTGGAGCTCCTTAAATACATCCTTACGTGTAATGCAGCCCTCATTGTATAAGCCATTATACACTGGCCCCAAGTGACTATCTAGACAAGACCTTACAATTATACGAAGAATTCGTATAGGCCACACCAAACTAACACACAGCTTCCTGATGACATAAGATGTCCGGATTATCTGTCAAACATGCTAGTGTCAACTACTGTGAAACACATGTTTACCGAATGTCATCAATACAATGAAGAGTATTCTCAGCGAAGCTAAATCTTAAACCACAGCTATAGGCGACATTCCCAGTGATCCCAACCAGTTAGACAAGAGTTCTTCAGTTTTTTAGAAAAATTATATTGTATCATAAACTCTAAAATATTTTTATGTAACAACGTACATATTAATGCTATTATACCTCTTGTAATGTTGTTTGTAATCGTCCCCGTGCGAGTGGTCATGCCTGTACCGAATAAAATTTTGATTTTATTTTATTTGATCAGGCTGTACCTACAGTAGCACTACAGTAAGTAGACAATGTCCGGTAATCTAAATTGGAATACAAAATTGTGTTAATTTTAAATTCAAGTTTGGTTGTCTATAGCGATCGTTTAGATAGAATCATCGTTTTGGTTTTGATTTCCGATTTGTTGAATTTCAACGGATATCCTGTAGCCCATATAAATCATCGCTGCTGCATGCTCCGCATTGTTGCTATCGTTTTTATTATCAGTTTTATTTCTTTTGTACATTCCACTGGGGTTATTTATAGATACAGATAATGGTTGTAAGAATATTAAAGACATTTAGACGCACGTAGATGAGTACTTGTCAAAGTAAAGCATACGTTTTACTTCGTTTATCTAAAATGAACTGGATATACCTACCAGAAATGTGAAACAGGACTTTGTGAAAACCAGTATAGTTTTCGATACGGTTTTAATGTTTTAAGTCAAAATAGATGTTTTATTTTTCATGTTGTCATCGTCTTTCGAACATCATAAGAAAGGTCTATCATTAAATCTTCATATGTACATACATAGGTACATCCGAGTGAGAATAGGAGAAAAATTTGTGAAAAGATCGGACATTATTCGATTCGTTTCATATTGTTGTCGCTTTTCTGATCATTCCATTCCAAATCATAAAGGTTCTTAGCTCTCATACTTCTGCCCACTATAACTATATCGTCAGCGAATGCGAGAATTTGCGTCGATCTATTAAAAATAGTTCCATTCATTCTGATATTTAATTGTCTGATTGCCTTTTCAAAGGCAATATTAAAGAGGAGACACGCCAGCGCGTCCCCCTGTCTTAGACCAGTATTAATGTCAAAGAACGTAGAGTTTCCTCCTTCAATTCTAACGCATGAGCTTACGTTTTGTATTGTTAGTTGGGTCAACTTAACTAACTTAGATGGGATCCCAAAGTCTACCATTGCATTATATAATGCAGTTCTTTCCACACTGTCATAAGCTGCCTTGAAGTTCACGAAGAGATGGTGTGTATCTATGTTATATTCTAGTGACTGCTAGAATCTGCCTATGTGCTTCAATTTGATGTGTAGTTTACTTTCCAGTAGTAAATCCGCATTGATATTGACCAACAATATCCTTTGTAAAATGTTTAAGTCTTTCAAACAATACATTGTCGAAGATTTTATACACAGTGGCTAACAGAGTAATGCCTCTATAGTTTTTACGCTCCAGTTGATCACCCTTTTTATGCAACGGACATATTATTCCCTTTATCCACTCTTCTGGTACCAAACCATTCTGCCATATAAGTACTATTAGTTTATGGATTGTTGCAAAAAGTTGATCATTACCTTTTTTATACATTTCCGAACAGATTTCAACGATTCCTGGGGCTTTATTGTCTTTGAGATTTAGGATGGCATTTGACACTTTTTATCGAATAAACTTTGTATCTCATTGAGAGTGTTCTGTTCGTATTTCCTCTTCTTACGTCGATGGATACGTTTTTCCTCTCTTCTAAGACGTCTATACTCTTCTTTTTTCTTTTCGTGTACAATCTGCGTCGATGGTTTTTCATATGCTGCGTTTTTTCTATTTGTGACCATTTCGCACTCATGATCAAACCAATGATTTCTTGTTTCTGACTTGGTTTTGCCCAATATTTCAACCGAATTCTGTAACACAATATCTCGTATATTTGCCCATAGTTGGTTAATGTCTTCTTCTTTTTCTAAATTTGCTATCCTTATTTTATCTTCTATTTGCTGTGTGTATACATTTGCAATGTCGGCATTTTTTAGTTTATTAATGTCGATTTTTTGTGCATTAGGTTGCAATATGGAAATATCTACGAGGTCAAACGCCTATTTGAAATCATCTACAACATAGTAGAAATGTTAACAATCAAATGGAAATGACACAAACCTACTGACAAGTGAACAATATATTGTAGCAAAAATAATACTTGAAACCAATCCTCTCAATTCTTTAAAAGCAATACGATTCTATTGATGTCAAGCATAATATGAATCCTACTGTCATTGACATTTTATAGTAAAATGTATACGTATATAAAATATATATAATTTCTGTTTAAATAAGCTATTTAAAACAATTGATTATTATGAAATTTGGTACTATAAAGAATTTGCTGATGTAAAGAATCAACTTTATTCAAAGCTAAAACAATGATGGCTGATTTAAGAGAAACAGGTAAAGTAGTCGTGTTAAAATAATCGTAATCGGTAGCCAGCGCATATTCAATGGCTGTAAAAAAACGTGTGTGAATTATTGTTCTTTTCGTTTTATCAAGAGAAGATGAACTGTTTTTAATCTCTTGTAAATATTTATGAGCGAAAGCATGGACTGATTAAGTGATTCGTAAATAGACATTGATAATAATGCTTGTATCTTTATTAACGCGTGCAAATAACAGAAACGGGGAAAGTGATATCAGCATTTCGTGTCTCATGCATTATGTGTTTACATTCTATACTAAAAATAATATTGTGCACTACAATATAATTTCGCTCAACTTTTTTATACATTTTATTAATGAAATCAATGTTAATATTGTTTTCTCAACATGAATTTCGATGCGACAACTGTTTACACGATATGATCAATTTTTATATGATTGAATGTGAAATACAGTTGTCCCTTGATAATCCAACAGGTATGGAATCAAAGGGGTGTCGGATTACCAAAAGTGTCCAAATTACCGAAAGTGATTATTAATTTGGCATTGTTTTGCTAGCAGTAGCCTACAATATTCTTAATTTTTTTTATTTATTTATACGAAATTACCCCCATTACAAAAAACTATATGTTAACATGTACATAGTATAAAATCAATCTCTGTAATTGCATACAAACTAAGTGAAATTAAATCTTAATTATAAATAAAACAAAATATTAATTATACATGAAACAAGATGAATTAAAATAAACAAATAAGTACCTATAACTTGTCGAGCTCCTTTTATCCGATTTTTAAATGAAGCCAAGAAGACACCAAAAATTTTTAAATTGTTCCTATTTATAATTTTCAGTGTTCGCTCAATGGATGAATGCATACCATAATTTGTACGATGAAAAGGTATATAAAACAGATCAACATATCTGAGAAGCTAATAAATTTAATATACATACAGTGTGTAAATAATAACTTATTACTAATAACTAAATGCCGCAACTAAGGTAGATTAATTATGGACGTATGTAAATATATACTGTGCTCACACTTTGAAGAAATCTTTTATCTTTTGCTTTTTCTTGTTTAGACAGTCTGTTATTGCTTGTTCGTGTATCTCATTTAACATCAAAATTTTTTCATATGTCTCTCATATGCTCTCCCCTCGCACTAACGCATCAAAGTGTTTGCAGCCAATATACCATTATCACAGTTAACGGTGAAAGATTTTTCATCTTTTGCTTCCTGGGTCACGTGTACATCAGAATCTGTTATTTCTTTAATGATTTCTTCATCTGTTAAGTCAGCAGTGAGATTTTCATCTAAAATCCACTTTTGTAAAACTTCTGTTGATTCTGATGTTTTAGTCATATCGTTGCAAATTTGAAGGGCAGCATCTAGTACAACTTACACAGGTTGGTCATTACATTCTTTGTTAACTTCTATTGGAAGAAGTTGGTTGTTGGGCCAAATATTCTTGCACGATTTACTATGTGTAGTAGGCTTGACTTTCTGCCAGGCAAACGAAGCATTGATAATCGCATCTTTGATGTTGTTGATAAAGTTTTTCGAAATTGAAGTCATGTCAGCATTAAGTTGACTTACAATTATTACAATATCCACAAGGAGTTGTTTTTTGTAGTGTACTTCGAGAGTTTTAATAACATTTTGATTCATAGGCTGAATCAATGTAGTAGTATTTTTCGGTTAGTACATTGCCTTGATATATCCATCGGCAGTTTCGATTTTTAATTCATCCTGATCAGGATGTCCTGGAGCAATGTCTAACAAGAGGAGGGCTTTCACTGGCAGTTTCTTTTTTCTTACCTCATCTTGAACCTGTGGAACAAAGCAGTGTTCTTGTACCAATCCAGAAAAAACTTCTTGTCACCCAGGCACGGCTTTGCCACATTAAGTAATTGGTAGCTTCTCAATTTTAACTTTTTGGAAGGCACGAGGTCTTTTGGACTTACACACGATTAGCAATTTCAATTTGTGGGATCCTGATGCATTTGCGCATACCATGAGAGTGAGACGTTTTTTCTGAGGTTTTCTACCAAAAACTTTTTTTTCGTCTGAAGTGGCAAATGTCTTTATTGGAAGTTGCCGCCAGTTGAGACCGGTTTCATCAGCGTTATAGAGTTGTTCAGGAATTAAGTCTAGTTCGGTGATCTTTTTGCTCAAATCCTGAATAAATTCTGATATCTCAGACTCATCTGCACTCAACTTCTCTCCACTCATCTGCAAAAATCGTATTCCGTACCGTTTTTTGAAGTTTTCGAACTAACCTTTATTTTTTAATAGTTTTACTTTTTAAAATGTCACTTGAAATAGGAGCTTGTCTGCTTCGTTGTTGCTTAAACCAGATGTAAAAAGGGTTTTTTCATTAAGAAATTAGTGTAAGTGCTATTTATTTTGGCTCTTGCTGTTTTTACTACATTTGCCTAAGTTGTTGTGGGTTCTAAAAGCTGGTATTATTCCTTTCTTTTTGTGGAAGTTTTGAAAACGAAGTTTTCAGTGTTTTATTGTTATAGAAAATGAAAAATTTTAAACTCCTAAAATATCGACAGAAATGAGTTCAATTACTAGGGGGTTATCGAGGTCCCTGAATACGAATATGATAACGACGATGGTCCTCGAGCTACCTGGTGCTCAGGGTGGACCTCGTCTCCTAGAGTTTTATGTTATTTTCATTCGAAATCAGTCGAAAGTCATTACTCGGGGTGTTTTCGAGATCGCTGAACGCAAATATTGAAATATTGAATGGCGATTGTTCTCACGCTACCTGGCACAGGGGTACCTCGTCTCTTGGTGTTTTATGTTATTTTCATTCGAAATCAGTCTAAAGTACTTACTCGGGGGGTTTCGAGGTCGCTGAATACGAATATTATAACTTTTGAGTGATTTCGCATGATAAAATACATAAAATTCCAGGAGACGAGATCCACACTGGGCTCCAGGTAGCTCGGGGATCATCGCTGTCATAATATAAGTGTCTTAATTTGTGCAGCAACTATGAAAGGTATAAATTTATAAAGTACATACATTCTTATTTGGGATGATAAAAAGAGAAAAGAAAGTATCAAAGGGATTTTTGGATACACCATAGAATTCGTTTTAATGCAATGCATCACAATAATATAAAATTATAAAGCCTTACAAAATTAATACTTCTTTCCTATATCTAAAGGTTGTGTTTGGTTTAAAAAAAAACTTGAGTAAATAAATCATCTATTCCTGTCACATAAACTTTGAGAGACGTTGTTAACACATTATTACACACATGAGTTCGTCAGAACTTAAGCAATTAAAATCGATTTGATACATTTTAATTTTGGTTTATTTTCTAAAACACTTGTATGCGTCTTTTTAATTACCATTTAATTACTTACATGAGAATCTCTTTGAACATGCGACGAAAAGAATGTTTCAACAGAAAGCAGTAAGTGAAAATTGGAGGCGTGAAATAATAATTCAAGCTATAGGAATTATGTGCTTCGCCGCTATTTACATCGTAAAAAAAATATGACTGTTATTTATATTCATAACTTAAATGATCGGATTTTTTAAACGTTAGATAGATATGTATCGAAAAAGATAACAATATAAACAGAAGACGCTAATAAGACCAAAATTGTAAAGGTTATTATGGGAATATACGAGTAGTATACTCGTACAAAAAAGAAAACAATATTAATCCAACCTTTTTGACATGAAATGAAAACAGTAATAATAAAGATAACAAATTAATGGCTACGCAAATAAGAATAGCGGCCTGAAACGCCAATGGCCTAAGAAATCATGTCCAAGAAATTACGTTATTTTTTAAATTTAACAAAGTAGATATAATATTATTTTCAGGGGGTCATTCAACTCATAGATTACATTTCCATTTTACACAACATATTTTACCCACCATTCCGACGGAACAGTCCATGCAGGATCGGCAATCATAGTCAGATCATCTGTTAAACATAAAATTTTATTCCACACATAAAATTCAGACCACTTCAATCAGAATAGAAACGTTCTCGTGGCCATTGATTGTCGCAGCTATTTATTCACCTCCTAAATATAATATCCTAGCTGTAGAATACGACAGCTTTTTCCAAACCTTTGGCTCGCATATCCTGGTAACAGGCGATTGGAATGCCAAAAATACTCTATGGAGATCACGACTAACTACAACGAAAGGTAGAAACCTACATCGATCATTACAGAAAAACAATTCATTCTTCTTATCCACAGGACAACCAACATACTGGCCAGTAGATAACAACAAAATTCCGAATCTTCTAGATTTTGCAATATTTAAAGTTTACCTAATACGGATTCAAAAATAGAGCCGTTTTGAGCTAAGTTCGGACCATAGCGCTATAATAATAACATTAAGCAAAACTATAATATACAATCAACAGCCATTACGGCTATCTAACAAAAAAACAAACTGGGAACAATCTGAAAATATCATTTACCAGAATATAACTGATGGTGCTCGAATTAGCAGTACAAAAGCTAATGGGTGTAAGGTAAAACGCTGCTTGTGAATCTACTCCTATAAGTAAAAACAGTAATCTTGAAGACAACAATTTGCCATTACATATCAAAGAAATTCTAACCGAAAAAAAGAAAGCTCGTGCAAAATGGCAGAGGTCCCGAAATCTACTCGATAAGACACAGCTAAAAAGACTAACACGCCAGCTAGCGTCAACTCTAAATGCTAAATGCTGAAGCTCGTGATGACACCTTCAATTCCCATATTAACAATATATCTCCAGATATTAGAAACTCTCTCTACTCTATATGGAGAGCAACTAAAAAATTTAAGAAACCGAGACTACCTACCAATCCCTCCAATAAGAAAACCTGATAGAAGTTGGGCGCTGACTTTCAATGAAAAAGCTAATGTATTTGCAGAATATTTAGAAAATATATTTACTCCAAATTTAGGTAAAAACATAAATGATAATGTAGTTAGCGAATATCTAGATACACCCCACAAAGCCACAGGATACGATGTAATTAATGGGAGAATCTTGAAACATCTACCCAGGAAAGTAATTATCATGCTTAATATTATCTACAATAGAATGCTGCAGTTAAGCCATTTTTTAATCCAGTGAAAATGTGCTCATATTATAATGATTGGTAAGCCAGGTATATTGCCTACAGAACCTTGTTTCTATCGTACGATAAGCTTTTTACTCTTGATGTCCAAATATTTGAAAGACTCCTGCTGAATAAAATAAGCGAAACTGTACCACTCGAGAACATAATACCCAAACATCAGTTTGTTTCCCGTCAAAAATATTTAACAACCCAATAGCCTCATGGAATAGTAAATAAAAGTTTGGAAGAAAAGACAATGTGTGCCTCAGAATTTCTCGATATTCAGCAAGCTTTTGATAAAGTCTGGCACAATGGTTTGCTATACAAATTAAAATATTTACTGCCTAGCGATATGTACCTTATCCTAAGGTCCTATATTAACGAACGTTCGTTCCAAGTAAAAATCAATAATGATTTCTCAACCTATCACTCAATTCAATCCGGAGTTCCTCAGAGAAGTGTCCTCGGGCCCTTTAAAACCACTGCAAAAAAATAATTTGCTGGTAAATTTCGAAAACGGCTTGTAGCTAAAAGTTTTTAAGAGATTTCTTTGATTTTTATAAAGAACAAGAATGTCTTTGAAAAATAAAATCGACATCATATCATGATAAAACCCTTAGAAAAAAAGCTGTGAATATTTTGGTTGCTAAATTTCAAGAAGTGAAAGCGGATACTAATGAAAAGTTGGTAAAAAAGAAAATTAATAATTTTCGAACATGTTACAAAAGGGAATTAAAATTATCTGGATATAATCGCAATTCTTCTAATAAACGTACTTGATAGTATGTATGTCTTTTCAACAAGCAATCTTTGCACCACCACCACCTACATCTCTTGTATTGTTTTCGTTTATACAAAGAGCAATAGCCGCTCAAAGTATATCGTTATCTGACATGTTTCTGATTTAAAAATAAAACTCATACTGCAAAATCGGTACGTTTGTATTCCCATCCGATTTTCAACATTATTGTACTGCAATTGCATTCGACAAAATCGTACTGCGCCGTTTGAACGTGAGTGGTGGCCTTAAGCTTCGCGCTAGTCTACTGTACCGACTATATTTTTCACAGTTTCTTGATGAATACTTAAATTTTGAGCAATTTTATGTCCAGAAAGTCCTTTGTTATGGGCAGCAACAATGGAATTTCGTAAATCGTTAGATAAACACTTTGTTTAAACCATTTTACAAGTAACTAAATTAATTACTCAACTAAGATCATAAATTATTTCTTCAAGGCAGACATACAAGTTCAAAAAAAATATATACAAGAGATTTTACAAGATAAATACATATTTGTCACTGATTGGGTGAAGGTCTAATTAATTTGTGCCAGACATTACTGTATCTTTTTGTTTGCTTTATAATAATTATTGTAGTTGATAAAATAATTAAATATTGTTAATTAATTGGCACAACCACAGTATCAAATAAGCGTATCAGTTGAATTTCTAATTATTAATTCAAAAAAATAAAATTATTTTGCATAATATTGGTTTTGGTCCAATTCATACTCAACTGGACTAGTATATTTTACGTTTCTTGTGATTTGCATCTATTTTTTCTATTTTTGAACTTTTCTACTAGTTTGTGGATTTTTTGTTTTAGGCTGTTTTAGGATCTTTTCAATTCTTTCGGTTATACAAATATTATTTTAGCTAAAAGTTAAAAAATACGTAACCGTACATTTATAACGACCCATATTGCTTCTGTGTCATAGCATTTTTAATATCTATTACAGCATTCAATTTTCCCGAAGTACAAAAACCAGAGATAAACAATCTTTGGTAATACACAAATATTTGGATTAAGATATCTATGAGAAGTCTATTGAACCTTCCACGAAAATCTTTGAATACACGTGAATCATTTCCGAATAGATCATGAATAATTTGTACAGAAATTTCCTATATATGTACGTCAATATTTACTATTGGTTAATATGTAAAGGATGTCCCTGTATCATTGGGATTATTTTCCTGGATCTGCAGAGTGTTTGATTATTTTGTTTTTAACAGTGAAGGTTTTTAAATCTAAACTAACGTTTATTTTCATGGTTCATCACGGCCACTTTCTAAATTTTAGATAAATATAGGTACTGCCTAAAATCGGACATATAACTACTTATTTCCAATATAATTAACAAATTAATTTAAACTTTTTTAAATTTAAGAATTTAAACACGAGAAAATAAAACAAAGTGCAAAAAATGCAGCTAACTCTGCATCTCTCACACTATGAGCATTTCTCTCACGCTTCCATTAAATATGCACATTCTACAAACAGTAAATCATTTGCACTGTTGCCCCCACTTCTAGCTTACTTTGGCTCAACGTAAATACTAAGGAACTTTGGGAGAATTCGATATTTGCACCTGCTTGCTTTAGACTAACGATGTCTCGAGATCGCTTTCATTTTTTAGGAAGGGCACTGAGATTTGACAATGTCAATGACAGAAACAAAAGTAAAGAGTATGTATGATAATTTGGTTGATATAAGAGAAATATTTGAACAATTCGTGTCGAGATGTCAAGAAAATTATCAAGTTGGAGAATATTGTACGGTAGATGAAATGTTAGAGAGTTTCAGAGGACGTTGTAAATTTCGGCAGAATATTGCTAACAAACCTGCCAAATATAGCATTAAAATATATGCTTTAGTCGAGAACGTTTTATACCTGCATGAAAATTTATGTATTACCTGTATTAGATACAGGTAGAAACATTTCACTTGACAATTATTTTACATCAGTGTCGTTAGCGAAATAATGACTTGGTAGAAAAACTAACTCGTGGGGACCGTGAGGAAAAACAAAAGGCAAATTCAACCAGTATTCATATAAGAGAAACGGCCTGCACCTAGTAGCATGTTTGGTTTCCAGAGGGATATTGTGTTGCTATCGTATAAACCAAAGCCTCAAAAAACATACTGATGTTGTCTACATTTCACTCCGGTGACTACATCGATTCGGAGTCTGGTTAACAGGTAAAACCTAAGATTATTACGTTCTACAACCTATCAAAAGGAGGAGTCGATGTGGTTGACGAATTAAAATCAACGTCTTCTGTTTCCAGAATTGGATTATTTCATAATTGGATATTCTCTGTCCGGTCTATTAAAATTAATAGACTAAGGTGGCTAGGACACCTTGAAAGAATGGACACTGGAGACCCCCAAAGACAGATATTATATCAAGAGCCAATAGGAACCGGGAAGAGAGGCAGGCCAAGATCTAGATTTAAAACTCAAGTCGAAGATGACTTGAGGAATCTAGGGGTCAGAAATTGTAAAGCCAGGGCGAAAGATGGGGGGGAATGGAGACTAATTCTTGAACAGGCCAAGACCCACACAGGGTTATAGAGCCAAAGATGATGATGATGATGATGATTCTATTTCCAGATTTTTTTTGGAGCTGGCCACTTGGAAGTTTTTTACAATTTTGGACGTTGCTGCTATTAATTCAAATATAGTACATAAAACTAATACTGGAATTATTGAACGTAGAATGTATCTAAATAATCTGGCCAAAGCTTTGTTGGTTCGTTTTTCATCGACCAGGTCTTTGTCAATTAAAATAGGAAGCATGTTAAGGGAATATTTAAATATGCCCCGGATTGAACAATAAAGAGAAGCACCTCCAGAATTTTGTGTACTTTATCCAAGAAGAAAGAACAGAAAGACAAAAAACGACGTGTTAGCTGCAATGTTGCTATTTGCACAGAGCATACCATCTTCCCATGCTCAACGTGTTCTGACGATAGCGATACTTCAAGCGATTAAGTTTTCCATTAATACTGTGTTTTTTATCTCATTTGATCATAACATTCATCTAAAGATAGATTTAAAGTAAAATATATAGTAAAATATGTACTCAAATCAACTTTTTTTTAACTTTTAAAACTATTACACAAACACAACTTTGAAGAAATCCTAGTGTGAGAGAAACTCTCATACGCAAGTGCTAAGTGTAAAATTATTCGAAATGTTTTACCATCTAAAATTTTATCTTTGACTGTCTGGCACATAAACCATATGTGTATCGAGACAATATATTATATTTCACAGAATTAAAGAAATGTGGTACCAACATAAAGTTTTATTGGAAGTAAATATAAGAGTTTGCCAGAAATAACACATATGTACATACAAATAGCATCTACATATATGTTAGACATTCCATACTTTGATTACGCCAATAAAAATCTAAAGAGTGTAGTCTGGTTGATGGCTCTTTATCGTGATGCACCGCCCTCTTTTTCTCCTTTTTTCATTCATAACATGAGCCGTTTATTCATTGTTTTAAAGGACAGGTTTGCCTTTGGTTGCGTAGCGCGAATTACTTCTGAAACTGGTTTCTTTGCTAGTGGTGGACATCGGGGCTAAGGTCAATGTCGTATATAGAAATGTCCATCTAGTTTATTTTTATATTTCGACATATGAGATATTTCAGATAAGGCTGCAAGGAGAATTTTACAAGAGCCGATTTCGAAGAAATTGTTTTTAAAATATCGGTATGAGAAAGTTGATTCACAAAACAAAAGCATTTATTAATATAAACTTTAATAATATCATATTGCACAAAGATGAGCCACCTTTTAAATAGACTAAAGAAATTTAACAACTAACGATTTACCATAAGGTAGATATTATAGTCCAAGCTGTAGACAAAAAAGGTGCATTACTAAGTGAATTTTTAAAACTGTGTTATGAAGGACAACTTCCTGGAGTAGTATTAAGTAATAATCGTAAAAATAAAACATGCTTATATTTTTTTATTTGGTGGTATATAGTTTCATTGAAATTTGATATTTTAATATCTTTCATTTTCAAAAGTTTTTATTAAAAGTTGTTAAGTATACACATCAACATAATCTAGGGGACAAAAACAAAATGCGAGATTACAGAAGGATTATAAATAATTTATTTCAAATATTTTTAATAAAAAGTCCTGGATATAAAATAAACATTTTTTCTTAGAATTATCGCAATTTTAAGAAAATTTAGCTCTTTAGAAAATTGAAAGAGAACTCCATAAGTCAAAATATGGTAACAAAAAAAAATAAAAATTTAATTTGTTGCCCCTCGACTCCCAACAAAGTAGTCTTTAGATTAAGTTAGTATAAGTTAGTACTTAATTTAGATTAAGTTAGTATGACCTCCATGGTTATTGATTACTACCCTAAATCTGTAAGGTAAACTCATGATCAGATGGTCAATGTCTTGCTGCGATATTCTGTTCCACTGCATTAAAAGGCCCCCAAACAATTGCTGTCAATTGGGTTTAAATCTGGCAATTGTGCAGGCCATGGTAAATCCTTAATTTCATTATTTTCGAGAAATGTTCGCACGACCCTGGCAGTATGCGGACGCGCATTGTCGTGCATTAATTGAAATTGGGGACCAGCTTGTTGTCCAAAGGGTACAATAGGTTCGAGAATAATATTACGGTAGTATGTTGCATTTAAAAACCGTTCCAGACAAACGAGATTGGTTCTTCCACCAAGAGTGATGCCACCCCATACCATTATACTGCCGCTTTGCTGTATATGAAACTTGTGCACGGTGGCCAATCGATTAGCATTGTCAGATCGTCTTCAAATTCTTGTTCGTCTTGTATCTGGTGCAAATCTAAATTGAGACTTATCTGTGAACAAAGTAGAGGCCCACTCACGTCTAACACAATTTGCGTGTTCTTGTGCCCACTGAAGTCAATGAGCGCGATTTCCTCTGGATAATACAAGCACTCTCACATGTCTTCGAGCATTTAACCCTACTTCATGCAGTCTATTTCTAATGGTTTGGCCACTAACAAACACCTGATGGGTGGGTCTCTTGCAGCCTCATTTGTAATAGTGATGCAGTTACAGTGAGATTTCGCAAAGTGCAGTCTAAATATCCTTGTACTGCCCGTATGACATTCTTAAGCAACATCATCATTTTCTTGACACCTTAACCACAAACGAATAATGATACTTCTGTTCGTGTGAGGTACCTCAGCAAGGTCTTTTTGACTTCTGCCAGCTTGAAGCATCCCGATAGCACGCCACTGCTAGCAAAACTAAATAAAAATCCAAGTAGACATCGAAAATCAAGTACCAATAAAGAAATATTACTTTTTTACTCATTGACAGAAAATACATATTGAAGTTTTGTTAAATTTTTTAAAGTTATTCTTATCAGTATTACCGTCCAAGTTGGTACAATAATGGACAATGCAAAAAAAAATAATTAAAAACATAAATTTATTTTTGTATTTGCAGTTAACATGGATTTAAAGCTATTTAAGTATTTAGGCAAATGAATAGTATGTACAATAGTTAACACGTTTCTGAAAACTTCTTTGCAAAAATTGGTCTTTTTCGACAAAAAGTCCGAAAAAAAAGCATTTCTTGAACGTATCATAAATTAAGATTTTTGTGCGATTATTTCTACGACATACAAATTGCATTCGTCATTTATGTTACTGTGGTATTGATATGTGTGTCATTAAAGTGTACTAAAAACTTGTTTCTGACTCACTGTTTGTTATGATTATTAACAAGAAAAATGATAAAAATAACAACATTGAATGATAATCATTGGAAATACACTGTGCAGCATTAAAAATTAACCATTCTCGTTTTAATAGCCAAAATAATTATTTATACACATCCAATCAAGTTATAAATATTTAAGTCTTTACAAACAAAACAACATATTTATAATATAGATGCTAATCAGTTTTGTATTGCTTGTTACAATGTCAAAAGTTATTCTAAATGAATACTAGTAGGGACAAAAAAATCTAAACAAAAGCAATATAAGGCATTGTTTATGAAACCCTCAACAACTATTTTTTTAATGGCATAGACATGAGTCATTCAGCCAGTTGGACAACAGGAACGGAGCCAGGAACGACACGGAAGAAGCACGTGCTGAACTACTGCTTGGATACCGCCCAAGGAAGTCCAAGGAGACGGCTGCAGAAAAGAGAAGAGAGTCCAGGGCAGAAAGAGTAGCAGCAGCCACCCAGAAGGTCACAGTCTACGCCTGGAGCCTCTTCCCTTCGAATCCAGAAGACGACCAAACCTGAACCTACATGCCATGACAAGTTCTCTTGAGAAACTACGTAAAGGGTAACTTTGGCGGTACGTGGACTGGTCCTCACACCATCCTCCGAGCAGTAGGTGATCTAGCCTACGAGTTTCACAATGTTAAGAGGACCATCAACGTCGACGATATACCTCCAATGAGACTCGCAGAACTACAGACTATCGAGCGGACTGAGAATGGAGGTAACTCTAACCTACCAACGATTTAGAGTCTCCAAACCGGGGGGGATATTCCTAGAGTTACGTCAGAACCTCAGGAAACGCCTTCAATGCCCGATAAGTTACAAAATTCAAAATTAATAATTTTTTTTTCTCCCAGCGATCCAACTAATAATGCTTTATTTTATTCTTCAAACGAAGACTTGCCACCTACAATTTTTTATTTTTAAAATTGTGTGTGGGTGATTGTTTCATGTGGCATGGGGGGCAAGGTGGAAGAGGTAGTTGTGAGATTGCCAGCCTTCTTTTTTCGTACTTTCAGTCACTTCAAGATACAATCGAAGAAGTAAGATGTTTTAGCGATCGTTGCGGTGGTCAAAATCTTAACAAATACATCGTAGCGATATGTAGGCACGCTGCTCAAGTGAATAAACAATATTAAAATTATTCACCTTAAATTTCTAACACCTGGTCTTAGTAAAATGGAGTGTGATTCAATGCACTCTATTGGAACAGAGTTTAAATGCGTCGGCAAAGCACTGTGGCCAGGGTAATGGAGAACAATAGCACAGAATGCAATGAAGAAAGAATATAAGCCTTACATTGTACATGACATTGAATCAGAAAACTTTATAAATTGGAAGTCATTTGCCCATACACAGCTTACTATGAGAAAAACAGACACGGGCAATAAACAGGTTCTTTTCCAAAAAACTGCTGGTTTCAATTTAAGAAAGACAACTCTTATAAATATGGATATAAGGAATCCTTCAAAGAAGATGTCTTTAGAGAAAAGCCTCACGTATGCTTCCGAGAAATGTTGCTTTACCACGTTGTTATCCACAAGGCCATCTAATTACCGATGCTAAATATAAAGACCTAATAACTTTGTTTTCTATGAAACCTGATGCCTTAAGTAGTGAGTACTTCAATTTTTATTCAAATTTACCTCACGGAAGAAAAGAACCAGACGAGGATGAATATTAAAATATTTCATTATATCATATTATATTTAAGGCCTTTTTCTTTTTATTTGTAGATTATCGCTATTTTTCTTATTATTTTCTAGTTTTCATTAAGAATTAAATATAGTTACCTATTTTATACTCTTACATTATTTTAGTTGAAGATAAGTTTGTTAATTAAGTGGATAACTTTGTTTTTTCTATAATAAAAAATATAAAAACCAACATTTTTGTGTATATTTCTTTAAATCAGTAAATTGACTAGAAACGAAATTATTTTCTTTTAAAACTTACGTATAATAAGTGTCATGGTTCAAGATATTTCGCTGAAGAGAAATGAATAAAGTGTGTTTGGCAATTATCTCGAAACTTCGAAATTCATGTTACGTAGTTCTTACATTCAGGTGACGTTTAACGATTCAATGTTCACTCCTGAATCAAAAAAGGTTATTTTAAAAATTGTTCGATAATTTATACAAACAAACTTAAGTTAAGTTAACCTTTTGTCAGCAATAAGAATAAAATTAGGTAAATATCAGTTTATGACTAATTAAAAATATATATAGACATGGATATGTTCATAAAGGAAGCAGCTTTTTTACCGATCAGTAAAGTTACCCTAAACGCAAGGAAGCGCTACTTCCTTGCATCATTATTAACCATTTAGTGCCATTGCAGGGAAACTGCATAATACGATATAAATTTACGTTACACCTGAAGCATACCGAAATCAGTTTGCATGCATTTATTGATTTAATTTGGGAAAGGTCAAAATTGAAACGTAGGGGAAGAGATCTATTTTTAGATGCACCGCGTGGGTTTGTTGGGCAACCGCCGGTGTATTGAGGTCACCTAAAAATTTGTTAACTGTTCGCGATTTCCTCAGTTTCAGAGAAGTAATTTCAGATCAACAGCAGATTGTTACTGAATAACTCAGTTACAAACTGAAAATGTAGACAAGCAGATGACATGAAAAATATATTATATTAACAAATTCAATAAATATTTAAAACGTCTTTTTAGACAATTTGTTATATTCAAACCCTTGCTGCTGGCAATTAATTATTCTCATTTTTTTTCTTACGCATTCATTACTTTTATCACTACATCTTTCTCCTCAATTATCCTAACGTATTCGTTAAATTTTTTAATAAATAAATAATAGGTTATGCTTTCTAAATCGCATGTTCCTCTTCTCCTTAAGTTATCACATCCTTATTGCTTGTTTAAACGAACATTAAGACTATCTCTCACAAGTGTTGAAAATTATTATCTCTCAACACGATTATACTATAATAATATCCTTGTAAACTGTCAAGATACAATAACATGTCTATAACAAGGGGGATGCGACATGAAGAAGTTCATGGTAATGAACTAGCAAACTCGCTGTCAAAAAAAAAACTAGACCCAGAATAATTTTGCGAAATCGCGAAAGACGTCTTTATAAATAAAATACAAAAGTGGCTGTAAATAAGTCACAACAAATGAAAAGTCCTGCAGTAGCAAATCCCTTCTAAGAAAATTATTAGCAGCAAAGAATGTTTAACAAGAAAAACGTTGGCGAGTTTTTTGACCTGTTAGAAAAAAACTTTTCAGCTAATCAAATATTTAACGTCGACGAAAGTGGTCTTAGCATAGTTCAAGCAAAGTGTTTTTTTCCCAAAGGGAAAAGAGACATACAGGAGCGCTACGTCTTCAGAACGAGGGTCTCTGATTACTTGCGTTTTGTGTATGAGCGCAAGTAGGAATTATGTGCCCCCTTTGTTTATATTCTTTTAACTGTTAAATGTTACAGCAATAAATTCCTTTGTTATTTACAACTGTAATATTCCAAATTCCACAGAAACGTGACGAGAAGTTTTGACAAATTTAGCATTTAGCCTTATGTACAACCACCAGACGAATCAAAGCCAAAATGTCCATATACCCAAGACAATAAGTAAGGATTCGACTAAAGGAGATCTGTCATTTGGATGAAGATGTCGTGCCAGTTCTAAGAACTCCGGGAGCAATTGGAAGGTGTGGTGACTGTGGATGGAAAAAACAATCGAAGAACGATATATTTTTGTTCGATTTGTAAAAAGTATCTTTATTTGAAACATTTAAATTCAATTTGTAATGACTGTAACAATATTCCGGATTAATTTTATTTTTTTTGCCATCTCTTATATTTTTTATGATATGAAGTCTTAGTGAAATAATGTTTTACTTTTGTTTAAGATAGTTCTTGAAGACTGATATGTTATGTTCTAATGTTAAATTTATTGTAATTTGTTTAGTAAAAAAGAGAATAAACCAAATTATTACAAAAATTTGTGGACTATTTTTTGTGCTACGTAAATAAACATTTTAAATAAACAAAATATGTCAATAATAATAAATAATGTTAAAAAAACTACAAGCAATAGATTATTTTATTGAAATATAAACGAAATTATTCTATAAATAAAAATGGTATTCCATAATCCCCGTCTTTATAAGAATATTTCGACATCCAAATCCTAATGTAATATCAAATATTTTTAATGTCAAATGACAAGAGCTGTCGAATACAAAGACTGTCGTCTGGTCAAAAACAAAGTGAGAGTTTAAATAAAATCTGTTGTTTTAATTAGTTATGGAGTTTTAAGAGTAAATACTAGATACCTAAAATTCCTAGAGATTTATATCTCAAGATACAGTTAAAAGCATCGCAATCATCATCTATTCGATCTCACAATATGCAAAAATGACAATAGACAAATGACATAATAATGTTTTAGTTTCCATAATTTCTTATAGCATACCGCGGAGTACCATTTCTTAGTCAAAGGTTCTACGTACCCTATCCATTCTTTAATTTACGAAGAATCGTGTATAGATTTAAAAAAATAATATAAAATAATAAAATTCATAAATAGAAAGTGGTCAAATTAATAATTTACATGCATAACCATGACAAAATAAGTGAAATTGATTACGATCGAAAGAAATTTCCATTAAACCGCAAACATCTGTTAATCCATTAGAATCGAAAATTATTTTAAATTATAAAAACAACAAATTCCCGATACGTCGATTCTTTAATTAGAGTTTCCGAGTATTTTAGATCTTCCTGCAACTTAAAAGTCGGATAAAAATGCACACTACTTTCTCTACAGTCTTTTTTTTACAATATGTAATTGTTCACACTGCCAATTGCCGTATAAAGTAATCGATAATGGATTTTCTTGTATTTCCTGTTTGTATTGCGGCTATCGAGCGGTTCTGATTTTCACTTTCGTTCAATAGCGACTGCTTGATTGAAAACGAAACTGGTATTGGTAGTAGTTATCAACAGTTCTTTTTTCTTTAAAGAATGTCCTAAAAAGGCTTGGCGAATAACGTAAAGTATACAGTTTCATGGTAATTTATGTGAGGTAAAAGTTTGAGAAAAAAGTTCAAAAAATCACTGAATAACATTAATTAAAACTTTAACTGGAATTAATATTGTATATTATATCGTTTGTCAATCTTTGTTAAAACGTGAGAAGGCGAATAAGGATGAGATAATAAAGATAAAAACCCTTAAGTATTACTAATAAGTTAGTTAAGGGTCTATCTACTGTATACTAAAGAACTTTCAGTTCATATCCCATAACCAGATTTAACAAATTTACCAATGTTTATTCAGGTATTATAGTCTATTTGAAGAATAAGCTGGAGTAAATTCTCAGAATACTCATCTTCGAACCTCAAAATACATAGGCGTGCACATCTTCTAACTAAAACGTAATCTTAAAAGAAAAGTTTGCGTTAAATTTATTTAGATATTTAGAACAAAGAAATTAATCCAATCCAATACTGGTTTAAAATAAAAAAAAAACACATACAAAGAATAAAAATTCTATTATCTGTGAAACATACAGTTAATATAAAATAATAAAATACAATAAATTATACTGAAACGTAAAATACATACACAAAAACTGTAAGTTTTTTTTATATTCCTATTAATAAATAATAATATTCTTAGTACTAATAATATTGGAAATAAGAATGAAAATTATATTAGCGATAAAAAATAAATAAAAAATAAACAATGAAGTTGACGGTAATTAGTTCAAATGTAAAATAAACTTCTGAGCTACAGTTTAAAGTTAAGCTTCCTCATATTCTGTTTCAGACGAAGTGTTATCCGATCCGGAATGAATTATTATAGGTCCTATACTGCTATCTATTACATGATCAAGCTCCCACATATTTTTCTCAATATTTATAACGTGATTAATACATTTTTGCCAATGTTCAGTCGTTATTTCGGATATTGATTTATGAAAAAGAATAGTAACATCTGACAATTTAAAAGTTTTATTATTTCGAGCAACATTACCTTTAACTTCGGCCCATACTAATTCAATCGGATTTAGCTCGCAATGATACGGTGGTAGGCGAAGTATTTCAATTCCTCGTTTTTTGGCTATCTCCTCAATTTTAGCAATCTCTAATAATTCTTCTTTTGTCATTGTATCGTCAAAGATTAAATTCTTAGAAGTTAACCACATTGCAATTTCATCTTTCCTCCATTGAGTAGTTGGTAAACGTTCAACTAATATAGAGTGGTAACTTGCATTGTCCATCACAATAACTGAATTTTTAGGTATGAATTCAATCATCTCTTCGAAATATTCTTCAAACACGTCTCCGTTCATCTCTTTGTGATAATCATAGGTCTTTTTTTATTCAAACAAAAGTAAACCCTCCTTAAGAAATCCATTCATACTACCTATATGGGTAACAATTAATCGTCGACCTTTACCTGTTGGTTCCTTGAAACCAATTGAATATCCTTCCAGAAATGCTTGTCGACATTTTTTTATAGTTTTGTCTTTCCAAACTCTCCCTACAAATGCAAAACTTTCCAAAGTTTGTCTCTACTTATTGTGGGTAAATCGGGATCGTCGCTAATGGCTTGTAAAACTTTATATAAAGTTGGTATTTGTTAAAAAAAAAAGAATGGACCATTCTACGAATTGCATTTTTGAAAAATTCATCCACATTCACTTTCGACAATTTTGGTCTTCCAGGTCTCGGTTTGGGTGGCGGTATAAGAGCTGATTTTTCCTCTTTTAAAATGTTATATACAGTTGATTTTGAATTATCCTATTACTTTAGACGAAATTTCAACTATACTATCAACAGTATTGGAAGGATTGTGTTACTTAAAATAATTGTAGACATTAAGGATAACACTCTTTTCGTTAAGTGATAAATAATTCAACTTTTTTAACTGGTGTATAATCACACGTATATAAACTCAGTATTCACTCTTGCAAAAAACAACTGTGTTAGATCTCTTCACTCGCTTATAATCGACTGAACAAAAATTTTCTGATATTAATGAATGACTATTTAAAGACCATTAACCATTTTATTAATCATTGGTTTTCCAAACAAAATCGAAATTTATACTATTTAAGATAGCGTTCACATTTATCAGAAACCATCTTTCGCTAATCGACTTTTTCTATTTAAACTATCAAAACACCATTAACTAAATACCTATGTATTTTAAGAGTTTCTTTCTTTTCTTGTTATTTAATGGGTCATTATCATAACGACAAAAATAACCATAAATAACGTTACTAAAATAAACAGATTTATATAAATATAATATACTTTGAAAATGGTTTAAATATCTAACAAACCGAAACGAATAATGTAATACCCTTAAAGTACGTCTATGACCAGCTGAATCATCCCTAGCCGACACAGTTCTAACAATAGCAGGTATTTAAATTTTACGATAGTCCATGTGACATGGAAAAATTTCTATTTAAGTAGTCAAACCCAACGTAAAATAAGCTAAAATATTGACGTTGTACGAAAAGCACACGTACTAAAATATGCTTAACAATTTAGTTTTTTTTCTGAGAATTTACTCCAGCTTATTCTTCAAATATACTATAATTGTATCATCCGACTGTTCAAACAGTTATAAAACCAACTTCGCAATGTTAAATGTTCCAAAAGCTAATTTTAAAAAACAATATTGGTATATTTATTGCGTTGTTACTTCAACTCTTTTTATTTATTATTATTTAAAACACTTATTCCACATCAACCACGCAGAATTACTAGTGGGATGACAAACACAATAGTTTTAATATGGTTATGTACATTAAATAGTATAATTACAATTTTACATCTCTTAAATAATTTAATACATTTAAATTTTTCTCTGTCAGGATGAATTTGAAGTCGTCTGAAATTCCATGCATTCTTCTTTGATTTTGGAAACATGGGCAATCAAGCAGGAGGTGTTTCACTCTCAATGAAGTGGAGCAGTTGTTGCAAATTGGTGGCGGATCTTTATTGATTAAAATTTGGTTGCTGAATTTTCCCAGTAATTTTGCCAAATGTTTTTGCAATGAACTTTAATCAGATGTTTCATGTCACTATAAGGATATTTTGTAATTTTTGTAGTATCTTCTAAGTTGATACGGCTTGTAGTTGCTAGTTGATCTGCTTTTTTATTTCCCCAGATTCAAGTGTGCGATGGTACCCAAATGAAAGCTGTGCCCTTTCCCATGGAATAAAGTATTTCTAATTCATTTTTTATTGCTGTATAAATTTGTTTTAATTTCAATAACGTATTAAGTGAATTTGTAATGATGACGCACTTCATCGTGTTACTAGTTTTGACAAAAGTTAAGGCTATTAATATAGCTGTGGTCTCGCCTGTGAGTATACTACAATTTGTAGGTAAGTGTATGCTGTGGGAGTTTTCTTCATCAGAATAGTAAGCAGCATCATGTTCATCTGTGGTTTTAGAGGCGTCGGCAAAGATTTGTAAGTATTTGGTGTAAGCGAGATGATGCGGTAAGAAGTGGGTTTATCTTTAGGTTTATTTTGCTTGATTATGGGAATTATTACTGCCTGGGACCAAAGGTCAGGAAATTTATGTTTTAAAAAACAAATATTAAATAAATCTAGTAAAACTAGTTCAGCTGCAAATGGAAAGTTTTTTATAAATATGTATTAGTGGTATGTCATCGGGTCCAGCCGAGGTGTTTTTTAAATCAGAAATAGCAAATTCTAAATCTTGAAGAGTTATGGCGATGTTTAAAGGATCATTGCTATCGTTTTGGTGATAATAGAAGATTCTATAGTTTCCATGTGCGTTAACATTTCCTGAGGTATATTATTATTGTTAGAATTTTGTTGATAAACATCAGCGCAAATGTTTCTGCAATAGCTTTGTTACAAGTAATTATTGTTTGACCAAGAGTTGTGGTTATTTGTCTAAAAGAGTTGAAACCTTTGAGTTTACGAAGTTTAGTCCAAATGACAGCTAAAGGAGTCGATGAATTTATAGAAGAGACATAATTTTTTCATGTATTTCTTTTGCTTTTTTATGAGATATCTCGTTCTTGCTTTAAGTTTTTAAAAGTTTCTTCCGTATTATGCTTTTTAAGTTTATTAAACGCGAGTTTTGTTATAGATAGAGCTAGTGCGATTTCGCTGGTCCACCAAGACACTGGTTGTCTATTACAAAGTTTAGTTTTACCGATATTAGTTAAGGCTGCTTCTGTTATGTTATTATTTAATGACCTAATGTCACTGCTTAATGACATTAATTTTAACTAATTTTCAATTTTCTTTTGGATGTCGATCTGGTAGGAGTTCCAGTTGGCATTCTTTAATTTCCAAGATTGATATATTGGAAATTTAGGAGATTGAGTGATAATGATTGGCTACGGCTACATAATGTTAAATCTATGGCCGAAAATGAGCCGTTGTAAGAATTAAATCGGGTCGATATTTCATTATTAAGTAGTATTAAATCTGAGGAATCAATGAAGTGATTCATTAAGTTACCGAATTTGTCAGTTTTATGACTTCCCCATGCCGGATGATGGGAATTTATATCACCTAAAATTATTTTTGGGTTTGGAATTTGATCTATAAGATTTCTAAATTCTTATTCTTATAAAGCAATGGCTGGTAATGTGTTTTTGGTAAGTAACTGTTCCAGCTACAGCTTCAAGACTAGTACTTAATGCAATTGGTTTAGCTTGTATATCTGTTCTAGTGAAGATAGCTACTCCGCCACTGGTTTGGTGTGCTTTTCTATTTTTTAGAAAACATTGATAATTTCGACGATTTATATTGGTATTTTTAAAATGGGTATCTTGAAGACAAAGTATTTTAGGAGATATTTCATTGATTAAAATAATTGTTCAATATGGGTGTAAAACCCAAACAATTTCTAAATATTTTATTTTTTTTTTTTTCATTATATTGTGAATATGTGAATTATTATTACTGAAGTTGTCACACAATTTTTTCTACAAAAATCAGAATACGATTTCTCACATCCAGCTCAAAACAAGTCCGCCCTAGTCTATCAAGATTCCTTATCCAAAATTTGTTTGGTATTTTGATTCTACTATCTAGAATGACATGAATAGTGAATATTGAATACCTATTTTTGTCATAATGTAAATTTCTATCTTAATCGATATTACGATATTTAATTATTTTTATCTTTTCAATTCTTGTTTTCCCTATTTGTCATTTTTGATAGTCCTACGTCACTTTTATAGGCCAATACAATAATATTACATACTTATCATTTGTGGTATTAATAATGAGAATTTTTAGTGGAATACCAACTGATAATAATGAACCATCTTAATATTTTTAGTACGAGTATTTTGCACGTCATTTCCATAAACTCCATTGTAGTAGTATAATTATTTTGTTTTCAAGAAAAAAACAGTTTATTTATTATTTTATGCTCATTAAAAGTTGTTAAATTTAGCTTGTTATATTTCTTGTATGATTGAAAACTATAAATATCAGTTTATTTATATGATTTATGTTTCTGTTTGCTATTAAAGTCATGTTAATACAATAAATTTTAATGTTACAGAACACTATGAACATGTTTGGATGTATGGTTTGTTTAAATAACGAAAATTTTGCAACAGGAAGATATATTCGGTCAATAAACAATGTATTTATTAAAGTTTGACAGCACACTAAAGCGTCGGCAATCTTAAAAAGGTAAATCTTAAGCATGAATGCACAGTTCATATTATGAATTTATTTAATAAATAAGTATCTACTGGATCTGATTACCTGATTTATACTCAGATGCAAAAAAACCGCAACGGAGAAAATTTTGGTCAAATTCAAAGAATTTCAGTTTTTTTAATTCTAGCCCTATTTTAATGATTTTTTTAGCACACTCTGTAAAAATTTATAAATTTTAATTTAGTATAGTGAGTTTTTTAATAAAATTTTGTATTTGACTTATCATACGGAGTTAATTGAAAGGTGGTTTTTTATCCTAACTTTGAAACATCCTGTGGGAATTCCGTTAGGGGGCATTGGTGACTGATATCGACGGAATGTCATATCGACAACCCAAAAGCACTGTATTTAAATAATGATTAAAAGCAACGACATGATCTTGGTTTTAATGACAATGATAACAATAACAAAACATAAAAAAAAACAACTTAAATATAACTTAACCTAAGTACGCATATAACAAAGAAAAACTACTAAAAAATAACTTAATACTTTGTATTGCCCCCCATAGCCTTTATAACTGCCTGAAAAAAACATTACTCCATTGTCCTAAATTCCAATGTAAATATTCCCTGAAAAATTGTAGTCTAGCCACTCTGTACCATGGAAGTAATTTGGGTCCAGTTGCTGGTCTGCAACTTTGCCAACCAAATTCATGTAATCTTCGACGAACTGTAAATACACTTACATTATTGCCTCGAACCTCTTGAAGCTGAGTTCTTATAAAACGATCATCTAAAGCGGTAGTTTTGCGCTTCCTGCCACTTCCCGCTTTGCACTTATTTGTTCCAGTTCGTATAAGACATTCCACTACCCATTGGATGGTAAAGCGATATGAGTGTGTAGTACTCTAGCCACATATTCATAATTTCGCCTACTTCAACCAGAGCAACGGCTTTCGCACAATCTTCGACACTAAGAACCATGATCAATCATAGGTAAACAAAATGCAAGTGTCAATATGACATAATAATAACAGCCACCTCGTCGTATTACAAAATCATCATCATCATCATCAATCAGCCCTGAGTTGTCCATTGTTGAACATAGGCCTCCTCTAGACTTTTCCATCTGCTTCTGTTCTGCGCCTCTGCTATCCAATTGGTCACAATTCTTTTGAGGTCGTCGGTCCATCGCGTTGGGGGTCTTCCTCCTTTCTTATTCTATTTCTTAAGCTTATTCCAAGCATTGATCTCTCCATCTTTCGTTGTGTCCTTCTCAATTTTTCGGCTGATGTTTTTGTGAGAGTTAAGGTTTCTGCTCCGTATGTGAGGACTGGTAGAACGCACTGGTTAAAAGCTTTTCTTTTTAAATGGATCGGTATATTTGTTTTAAATACGTCTCTCATTTTTCCGAATGCAGCCCAACCCAGACTTCTTCTGAGTAGCTCGCATGTTTGGTTATCTCGCGTTAACCTTATTTCGTGACCCAAATACGCATATTTTTCCACAAGTTCTATGGGCGACTTTTCGATTTCTATTAGCTCATTGGGGACGAGATTGGTCATCATTTTTGTTTTTCCATAGTTTATTTTTAAACCGACTTTCTAGGTTACTTGCTGTAGTTGTTGTAGCATAACTCTGGCTTCTCCTAAGTTGTCTGTTATGAGAACAATATCATCGGCATATCTGAGATGATTGAATATCTTTCCATCGATGCTAGTACCCTTTGATTCCCAATCTAGCCGTTTAAATGCGTACTCCATAACTGTTATAAATAGTTTTGGCGACAAGGTATCTCCCTGCCGCACCCCTCTGCCAATTTTTATCTTCTCAGTCATGCAATGGAGGTTAACGGTTGTTGTCGCATTTTCGTATATATTTCGAATAATATTTGCATACCTGTGATCTATTCTGCATTCTGATAGTGCTTTTAAGATAGCAACTGTTTCGACCGTGTCAAATGCTTTGTGGAAGTCGACAAAGATAAGAGCAAGGGGTCTGTTATATTCGATAGACTTTTCAACTAGAGTTTTAAGGCATTGCAAATGGTCGTTTGTTCCGTGTCCCGCTCGAAATCCTGCCTGTTCTTCTGATTGATAGAAATCGAGTTTTGCTTCTAATCTGTTTGTCAGTATTCGAGTAAAGAGCTTGTATAGGTGGTTAAGCAAACTAATTGGCCTATAGTTTTCGAGATCTGATTTATCCCCTTTTTTTGTGAAGGAGGATTGTAACCGAATTCTTCCATTTACTTGGAATGTTTTCACTATGCAGACATAGATTAAAAAGTGTTTGGATTCGGGACATCAAAAGTGGACCTCCTAGTTTAATTGTCTCAATGACTACACCATCTTCCCCCGGAGCTCTATTATTTTTCATATTTTTGAGGGCATGTTGAATTTCCTCTCGTGATATATCTGGTATATCCTCCGATCCTACATTATGTACCTTTTGTATTGGTTGTTCGATGAGCTCTGGAATAACTTGACTTTTATATAATGTTTCATAGAAACTTTCCACTATATGTAATATGCTTGGTTTATCTGAGATAATATTTCCATTTTTGTCTTTAAGTTGGAAAATTTCTTTTTTGCCATTTTCCATTTTTCTCCTCAATGCTTTCATGCTTTTGTTGTCTTCTATAGTTTTTATAATTTTCTCGTTGTTGTATTTTCTAATATCCCGGCTGATGGCTTTAGAGATTTCTTTATTGATGCTGTTTATATCTTGCGAGTCAACATTTTCTTGACTTCTCAGCATTCTACGATCTTCAATTTTTTGTTTCGTTTCTTTACTAATTTTTTGTTCTTTTCCATGTTTAGGGCCAAATTTTTCCTGAGCTTGTGTTAATGTATCTACTATTTCTTCGTTTAGGTTATTTACGTCTTCTCTTGTTGTATTTCTGAGTAAGTTACTGGTGATATATTTTTCAAAGTCAAGTTCATTCGTTGGGCGCATCCAAGGTTTGAATTTTTTACTTTTTATCATCTTGTCTTTCTTGCTTAATATTGATTTCTACAGTTGCTATTACAAAATAACTCCAAAATAATCATAATTAAAAAAGTCCTAAATTGTGGGTGGTAAATTTATTTGGCTCTAAAAAATGAACCAAGGCATATTTTGACATGAAACAAAAAACACAATGCGTATGAGACATGGTTGCAACCGAAAAATAAGGTTTTACGAAAATTCGCAAACGAAATTATTCCACAGGATATTTCCAATTTAGGATAATAAAACCACGTTTTAATTAACCCCGTACAATAAGTCAAATATAATATTTTATCAAAAAACTGACTATACTAAATTTAAATTTATAAATTTATTATAAATAATATTATTTATTTTAACACAGTGTGCTAAAAAATCATCAAAATAGGGTTAAAAATAAAAGAATTAAAATACTTTGAATTTTACCAAAATTTTCTCCGTTGCGTTTTTTTGCATCTGAGTGTATTTGCTGGAGTTATAATGGGGTAGTGATGCGTCTCAAATAGCCCTCTCCTACTCAAAAGCCAACCTCTGACCGCTCATTTACACTGAGCAGTCGTACTAAAAGATTTTTAAATTTAAAGTCACAATGCGCATTATTACGATTTATCAATGAAAATTCTAGACAATCCATGATTAATGCAATTTAACTGCATAATTCAATCTGATCCAACGAATATAAAATTTCACTTCCTTATTATATTTCTCTCGTAATAAAAACTGTGAATCATCACCGATGCATGAATCAGGTTGTAGATGAATTGGTTTGTTGTTATTCTTTTAAAACAATTAACTGTTAAAAACGTCGGAATTAAAACATTAAGCTATACACCGTATAGATACCAGTTATGCATTAGAATGAAAGGAAGTAAAAATTTGCACAAACGGTATTTACCGAACGTTCTATATTCGATAACTTATTTGTATTAATGTTAAAGTATGTACGGAGTAACAAGCCTACCTTCAGCGAAGAGTGTAGGAAGCTCGAATTTTGGAAATAACAATGTGCTATAAATAATATCTGATAATTTGTCAAAAAAGTACAATTTCTACTCGCACAGAATATTGAATTGTGTGATATGAAGTATACGTTTCATGGATAAATACACCAACTATTCTGACAGTTATTCGAAGAATCTGATTTTTAGTTGACAATCGACAATTATATGTTGATGTTGATAGGTTATGATATTTCTTGCCGCTAAAAGTTAATTTTTATTACAATTTCGCAAATTATTTGGTGAATCGGCTCCAAAAATTCTGATACATACAAAGTATTTTTGATAAGACATTTAAGGACATTGCTAGGTGTTTTTATTTTAATAGAACTGCACCCTTTACCAGACAAAGATTTATATTGGTTAAGTGATCCTTTTTATAATAATCCTGTTATCTCCAAAGCTTTTACAATAACCAGGTTCAAAAAAGTAATAGAAAATATCCATCTAAATGACAATTCAGCAGCTGCAGAGAGAGGTTCACCTAACTTTGACATACTGTGTAAGATAAGGCCATTTGTAGATAGACTAAATGAAATTTTCAAAGAACAAGCCAATCCTGGAAGTCAATTTTCTATTGATGAATATATGATGAAATTTAAAGGACGTAGTTCTATCAAACAGTATATGCCTAAGAAGCCAATTAAGCTTGGTTATAAAATTTGGGCAAATTCTGATGTTATTACTGAGTATCTGTATTTATTATCTACACTAGAAAAACCGAAGGCATTGAAAATAATGGCTTGGGATACAAGGTTGTAACTGAATTATGCCAAGATATACCACACAAACCTTAAGTTGTTTTTGATAACTTTTTGACAAGTTCCTAGCTTTTGAAAGATTTATATGCTAAACAGCTGTTTGCTATAGATACAGTCAGACCTAGTCGCAAAGGTTTACCCGATTTCATGAGAAAAAACAGAACAAAAAATGAAAAACTTCGAAAGAATGAATTCTATTGTTTGAACAGTAGTCCTCTAACAGCAATAAAGTAGTTGGATACAAAAGAAGTCACGGTTATTACAACTGCCAATGAATCACATGAAGTAACCATGATAAAACGTATACAAAGAGATGGCACAAATAAAAATATAATGTGCCCAAAAGTTATTGCAGATTATACACTAAACATAGGAAGTGTTGATCTCTTTGACCACTTTAGGGCATCATATTCCATAAGTAGGAAGTCTAGATCGTGGATTAATGCATATATTATGTACAAAAGAATTCATGATCAAAAAAAATTCTTCCCACAAGGATTTTAGGCTTCGCCTTGGAAGAGCTCTTATAGACGACTTTACAGTAAAGGCATATCCACCTGTGATATTTAAAAATAAAAAAACGGGAAACTTTGGTGTTCCAGACGAAATTCGACTAAGAATTGTAGGACCATATTTACCAGATGTTCAAAAAAATTATACAAGATGCAGATTTTGCTCAACAAAAAAAGAAGAAAAACGAACTAACATTATATGTTGTTATTTTCAAGTAGCTTTATGCCCAAAAAAAATGTTTTAAATCATGTCACACTGCTGTAGTTGAGACCTAATTTTTTTTTGTCACCCATATATGCATTTTGGTGTTTTCTTATTAAATAAATTTTTTCACAAACTGTACAAGGGTAATTAATTTTCCATCTACAATCATTTTTTTAAGAACAACGGGAAAATAGTTCCCATCTCATGATGCAGTAAAAGTTTCGATAACCACGATATAATACGCCTTTTCTATTGACCATATCCCCCAGGTATTCCAGGTAAAAATAGCCCTCAGTAATTTTTCGATTTTTCAAGCGATTTTTCAGCTTCGTTTCATGGGGTACAAAACTAGAAACAACTTATAAATTTAATTTAATTAAGTATTTATTTCTTTGAATAAAAAAAAACAAAAAACTAGTGTTACCTATTTGTTGATGTAGATAAGTGACTTAAATGATTTTAATTAATAATTAATTAAACAATCAATGTTTATTTTTGATTTTAGTAATCAAAATACGTAAATTAAGGTTATAAACTAATTAGAATTAAATTCCCTAATGGAATAATTACAATTCATTTAGACAGGTACTCGTAAATAATACGGATGCACTTTTTTGCTTTTACTGAAAATTTGTTGCGTGTGGCGTTAGCAGATTATTGGAATTATACGATGCAAAACATACCTCTTTATTTTTGGATAACACATTTTTAAAAAAGAATAAAAAAACTTGAAATAATTCATGGATATAATAGAATAGACAATGACAATAATTAATTAAGTATCTACTTACATGCCATCAAAAAAAGTAAATAAAAAATACTTAATAGTTTTTATGTTATCGCACGAAAGTATTAAAAAATGATCGTTATCAGTGTTAAAACCTTTTGGTTTATATTTTAGTAAACATTGTATTGATAATGATGTTTGGATTTGTGATCTCATAATTTTAGTAAAAACAATACGTTATTCAAAATCCACTTACTTTTTAAATGCCACTTCGTAACTCTTGATTTCCTTCCTGGTGAATTCGTGAAATTCGGTGTAAACATTCACTACCCTGTATTTGATTTTTACCTCATCCCCGTTGTCGAGGGCATCGTTGATCTCCTGTCTCCTCACCAAAACCTGGTTCAATTCTTGATCAGCTGGCATTTTTGATTTTTTTTTTTTTTCGATAAGTAAACGAAATCGGCCACGGGATGAATAAATGTAAGTGGATTAATGAATGAAATGGGGTACAAAACACTGAGAATTTAGATAATGAACGCGAACAAAACGTACACGTGAGAAAGGATGAAGTCGACAGACGTCAGTTCTGTTGCGAGGCAACTAACATACGGTTTTTGAACGAATAACACAAGTTAAAGTTTTAAATTGGTTTTGCAGTGACAAGGAAGAACCATGCCGAGATTGCTGTTAAGCGCAAGCGTGTGCGAGATTGGCAAGTGGAAGGAGGCATTCTCACGTGTTCATTGAATACGTGATTTTAGATTCTATATACATATTTCTTTAGGTTCGGATTATTTATTATGGTTAAAAGAAAAATGCACATATTTGTCAACATAGTTTATATACAATACAATAGCGCTTAAAAGAGATAATAACAAATATTTATCATTTAAAAGGTCAATATTGTTTTACGAGGGTTGACAAATCATTGAGTTAATTTTAGTTACCTATATAGATTCTTAATTTATTCTTATTCTCTCTCTAAAACAAATGCCGCTTCAGGTCTTTTATGACTAGGATTTTGATGGATTTTTGCTGCTAAATAATAAATAATATTATGTTTTATATTCTGTTTGTAGGTATATCTGAGCGTGATAAAGGTGAGCCATTTAAATTTTCCGGTACACACGACGATGAATCATCAGATAATAAATTTTACCAATTAGTGATTCAACAGGGTTTTCGCATTGGGTGTATAAGTAGCAGCAATGGTGTGGAAGGAAGGCTGCTAAGAATAATATAGAAGGGTCGCCGCGTAAAAGCAATCAAATTGAGATGTTTGCTTTTACGAATATGAGTGAAACAATGGTATTGCGAAGGATAATTTTAACTTTTAAAATTGTTATATTCAGATCTACTTAAAAATGTTTAATACAAATATATGTATGTACAGAAATATTAAAGCCTTGATTTATCTCCGTTCTTAAGTCGAAATCAAAATCAGATATAGTGGAAATAATTCTATAATTCTGGTAGATTTGACCTGTTCCGATTTATGATAAAAGAAGTGGTTAGACAGGGTTGAGTGCTGTCCCTGTCCCTGTAACCTGTACAGCGAAGCTATTTTCAAGGAAGCAATATCAGAGGAACAACAGGGTATATCCATAAACAGAAAAACCTTGAACAACATAAGATTCGCAGACGACACCGCTGTTTATGCAGACAATCTAGAAACACTGCAACGCTTAGTAAATAGATTACATCAAGTCAGTATAAAATTTGGACTACAAATGAATGTTAAGAAAACCAAGTGCATGATTATTTCTGAGCAACATACAGTAGGAAGGCTACGTGTTCTCGACTTTATTGTATGATATGGAGAGCTGGACACTAAAAGTGGATAATATAAAGAAGTTGAGAGATAATATAAAGAATCATTCGAGATGTGGTGCTATAGAAGGATTTTGAAAATACCATGGACCCAACGAGTTACAAATGCAGAAGTGTTAAAAAGGCTACAAAAGGATTGCGAGGTCATAAAGTAGGTACATCAAAACAAGACCACATTACCAGAGGTGCAAAATATGAGATATTAAGGCTTTTAATGCAAGGTAAAATCAAGGGTAAAAGATCCATAGGAAGACGAAGAATTTCCTGGTTAAGAAACCTAAGAGAGTGGTAGTTGCAGCTCAGTGGAACAGTCAATGGGACCACTCTACTGAAATAAAACAAAGTATATATAGGGAAAGCAAGATCAGCGTTCGTAAAGATGAAGTATCTTTTCAGAAGTCACGATTTACCACTTAGAACCTACCAAAATCTCTATCATCAGATGCTATGTATTTTCTACATTATTATACGGAATAGCTGCATGTACGCTCTCTGAAGCTTCTTTAGGAAAGCTCGAGGCCTTCGAGATGTGGTGTAACAGAGGCATCTTACAAATTTCATGGGTAGATTGTATGACTAATATTGAGGTACTACGTAGAATGGGCAAGAAATGCGAGATCACTAACCAATCAAAGAGCGCAAATTAAGGAAGTGGTTCAATGAAAATGCGTATGTTAGAGAAAATCGATTTTTTCTCTTTTTTGAAAGAAGAAAACAGAACTATTCTTTTGTCTTATTATCAAACATACATTGTGAATTCGACAACGAGGTTTTTGTACATCCCAAACTGTATTATAATAACGAATACTATAATTGAAGAAAACCTTTCCTCTTTGCCCTCACTTTTCCTGTTTCCAATTGTTACCCGATTTATTTTGCCTATCTTTACGCCCCTGTACTCCGTAAAAAATACTTGGTTTTTGTCAATTTTAATATTTATCAAGTAGTTTTAGGTAATATCAATGTTTTTATGATTTTAGTTTAATGAGGGAAAGCCGAATCTTTCCATATTTTTGTTCTTTCTATTTTTGTACTTACTATTTATTTCAGTCTTAAAATACTCATAATCAACGATATAACATAAACTATACATATATCTACATAATCCATCTCTGCAATAGTAATACCTTCTTTTTACCTTGAAAGATACATTAAAAAATCACACGAGTTCTAGTTTTCATTTGGTAAACAACGTACAGCTAACCGGAAGTAATACCAGTAAAGAACCCTAAAAGTAGCACACGCATTCGACTACATGTTCAATATTTGCAATTAATTCAAACCACAACCCTGTCGCTACTTTTTAACCCTTTAAAACGAAGGGGAAAGCAAATGGTTTTGGTTCATTTAATATGATTATATCACCGTCGAGAACGAAAGTGACCATGATTCTAAGCATGCAATCGGAAAACGTAATCGAATAATCAATATTCATGCTGGTTGAAAGTGAAAAGGTACGTCTTAAAGATGGAATAAATTTATTTGAATTCTTTATCGGTAAACTAGATAACGCTTGCAATCTGTTAAGGTAAAAATATGGTGAATATTTATGAATTTTCACGATGTTTAGAAAATTTTTTCGTTGGGTCACAGTCAAGTTCATATTCGCCTACGAAATTGTGACATCCTGTTTATACAATGGGTGTTTGTAAGTTTTAATATTTTTTGAAATTATTTATTCAAAGAAAGACAAACACTACTATATATGTACAAAACGGAGACCATGATTATTTCTTCAGTTTTTATTTTCTATTTAATCAACCATAAAACAATTCCCTTTCGGACATAGTAGGTAGTAGGGGAGCTCCGGGAGGGTTTGGATTGAACAGCGGGAGGCATTGGACACTCTCATAATTCCCATCACACTAGGCACTCGACAACAAGCGTAAATATAACGTAATATAAGCGCCTAACCGAAGGACGATTTCCCGAAGAAGCCATGCGAAGTGCAACAGCTGATGTTTTATCTGAAAAGGTTTCTATCAGAAAAAGCGTTTAACAGCATAGAGAAGTAGGAATTGGCAATACGACATTCTCTCTACATTTTGTCACATGCCAAGTATTTTCTAATGAAATGGAAGCCTCCCTTGCGCTATACCTTACTTAAAAAATGTTCTGTTCTAATATGTACTATGATTTAACTAAAAAAGCGACTCGCAGATTAGCATACAAATTTGTCGAAAAAAACGAAGTCAAATTTCCAGAGCCTTGAAAAGTAAACAAATCAGCTGGGAAGGACTGGTTTACAGGATTTTTAAGTCGGCAATCTGAACTATCCTTACGAACCCCGGAAAATACAAGCCTAATGAGAATTTCCAGTTTCAATAAATCTACAGTAAGTAAATTTCAAGGTAAATTAGAGGAGATTCTAAAAAAGCTTCACTGTGCCTCAAAACGTAGTTGGTACTAAATGTCAGCATCAAGTTGGTAAAGAATGTCGCGTGAGAGAGGAGAACTGATTATTCAAGTGAATATTATTGGAGCGAATGGAAAAGCACTTCCACCAGTGTGGGTGTTTCCAAGGAAGAAATTTGACAAACATAGAATGCTAAATGGTTTTCCAGAAGAGTATGGTGCCACCGGTTTAGTGCATTCATCTGGATGGATGACCAGTGATAATTTTTTAAAAGTTTTAGAGCAATTTGTAACTTATGTTCGGTGTTCTAAAGAACGCCAAGTTATATTTTATTAATGGATAATTATGAATCCCATTTATCTGTTTCTGCTATTAATTACTGCAAAGATAATGGAATTACAATTCTAGCTCTTCCACCCCACACATCTAACAAATTGCAACCATTAGATAGGACTGTTTGTGCACCATTTAAAAGGTGTTTCAATCAAGGAGCAGATGACTGGATACTCTCTCATTCAGGGAAGATATTATCAATTTATGTCCTTGCACCAATATGTATGAAAGCTTGGGATCGATCTGCAACTCCTTCCAACATAAAATCTGGATTTCGTTGCACTGGACTTTAGCTATTGGATAAAAATATTTTTGGTAAAGAAGACTTTCTATGCTCGTCTGTAACAGATAGAATGGTTCCTTCAACATCAAAAGACCCCAATGTTTCTTCATCAAGTGAATTTTCAAATCAAAATTTCACATTTCAAACACTCCAGTTCAAAGTAAGCACAAGAAAGATTATTTATATCCATCCCAAATAAAACCATACCCGAAAGCTCCAGAAAGAAAATTAACTAAAAAAGATCTATTAAAAAGAACAGCCATAATAGCAACCGACACTCCGGAACGCAATGCAATTGCAGAAAAGAAATTGAAAAAAGAGACACCACAAATTAATAAAAAAAAAATAGAGATGGTAAAGAGGAAAGTAATGAGCGAGTCTTCTTCCGATGAGGAAGAAGTGATTTACAAAGACTGATCTTCAGATTTAAATTTGGAAAATGATGAAGATCAGGATGAGGACCTTACTATAACTACTTTATAGACTTCGAATTGATAGTTTCGTGGTTTGTAAGGTGTTTGGAAAAAAATCGGTTCGAAATTATGCAGCCAAAATTGAAGAAGTTGTTGTAGATGCCTACAATAAAATTGTTGAAAAAGCAAGTTGCTTCCAACTAGTTTATAGTTAGTGAAGAGCCTCCAGCATTTTTAATATACGAAAAAGTGATTGTAAGGTTACCAAATCCTTTGACAGATCAAAGTGCTAGATATAAAGACATAATATATTTTAACATTGATCTTTCCCAGTACAGTTTATTTTAATAATGAATATTTTGTTTGTTTCATTGATATCTAAAACTTTTTTTGGCGAATAAAAACCTTAAGTAATATAGTTGTAGTTATTCGTTTATTGTCCAGACCCTTACGGTCATTCGGGAGGGTTTGTACACATTACCTCAAGTATGTATATGCGAATATTTCATTCACATTGTTATATTTGTAAACAAACTATTCAAATATATAGTGAGGAGACATATATTAATCAGTATGATTTCAAAATTTTATCCATGTCTACGCCATAATTATTGTTTATTAAAATATTGTCCAAAACCCCCCACCACCGGCGCTCCCCTAATAATCAATTAAGTAAAATTATTTCTTAGAAATGTAGATTTTTTAATTAATTTTTATTAAACATTTTTAATCCCAATATGGTGTGTAAAGGGGGTAGTGAGGCGCAATACATGATGCCGTATCCTGTTGGCATCACTTAGCCTATCCTACTCAATTCCTATCTTCACCTCCAAGTTGGTACACGCCGGTAACCTGAGCAACCCCACTGGAGATTGGGTAACAAACCCCCAGTGGAAGGTGGGGTCAGGGCTGACGAAGAAGGGAGTTTTCGACGAATAGGGGGTTGGGCTGAAGGTTAACTACCTTCTCCTAGAAAAACCATGAGTTATGAACGTTCAAGGAAGAAAAGCCGGACTGATCAAACGACGACGACTGTGCGAGAAAAAGGAACACGATTTGAGGGTTGCGACATGGAATATTCGAACCTTATATAGATTGGGAGCTCTCCAAAATCTCCTAAATGAACTAGACAGATACAAAATAGACATAACTGCCATACAAGAAATGAGGTGGGTTGGAAACAATGTATTGGAAGAAAAGAAGCCATACGATTTTCTACAGCTACGATCCTAAAGATCACGTCTTGGGCACAGGATTCATAGTAAACAAGAGAGTAAAGAATGTGCATTTTAAGAGTTAAAGGTCGTTTCTTTAACTACAGTCTAATTAATGCGCATGCCCCGACAGAAGAAAAAGAAGAGGAAATTAAAGAAGAGTTTTAGGACGAATTAGAGTCCGCATATGTTATGCCCAAAAAATAATATAAAAATAATCTATGGAGACCTAAACGCCAAAGTTGGAAAAAAACAGCAATTCCGACCCACAATAGGTAGGCACAGTCTCCATGAGCAATCAAATGACAATAGGTTAATAAACCTAGCAAGATTACTTAACATGGTGATTGCAAAATATGCTAAATTTTCGTTTCTCGTGAAACATGCTTCATGCGAACATAACACTTTAGATGGAGTTAGGTTCTCTGATGAGTGTATCTTGAAACCACCTACAAAATGTTAATTGTAGAGTAAATCTAAACTTAAACCTTGTTGTTACTCTTGTATGTACTATTTGATAGTGGTATGGATGTAGAAGTTGTTCCCTAAATGTTCTATAAACAACGTTTTTTGACATTCCAATATACATAAATTCTCGGATTAAATTTGTACAGCTAAATTACTGTTACACTGCGCTTCTCCATAAATAATCAACATAATATGGTACTCACGAATCGAAAACATTTTCACGGTGTTGTTCCAAAAATCTGTTTACAGTCTGTCCCAAACCCTTCTTTCAGTGCGTCACTAATTTTGACGTCATATAGGATTTTAAGAATGTCGAGAATTATTGCATGACATTTTAGAGTTAAATTTGACAGTTGCAGGATGGTAATCTGTCTTTTTCTAATTGAAAATAATTTACTAATTTTATTATTAGTCTTTGTTCTTTCTCGATATATCTCGGCATATTTAAAATATTTTTATGACAATACACATAAATACAAAATTAAATTTTCGCTGTAAAATGTCTGATAATACTAACCTGGAATGACAATTATCATTTTATCAGTTGACATTGTGAAAGTACTGTCACTATCGAGACAATTTGCGTCAAATTATATTTATGCGCATCATTGATTGGATATCTATTTAACGTATTCTAAACTCCAACCAATTATACATCCGTAAGTACAATTAGCTTTACGATAAATAATTTTCTAAGTTCTATGTATAATAATCACAGACTCACGTTTTTTTCTGTCACTTCTAGCTTAATGTGTTGAGAGAATTCGATCAACTATGACGCACTGAAAGAAGGGTTTGGGACGAACTATACTTAAGTTGTGACTGTCTACGTTCAGATTTTCGTACTGCACGAAAAATCTTTTTGGTCAAAGGGTTAAATCGCCTCCAGAAGAAGCAGTTTAGTCCGGAACCCTCGAGCGTTATGTTCTGGTATCACAAGACATCTTTGCTAATCTATTCCGAGCTGACACAAACAACATTATTATTCCAACGTTCGATAGCGGACATAATGAAGGAAAAGAAAACATTTTTTAAACTATATGATATATATTTATGAACTAAATCTCAATACAAGTCACACAAAACTGTTATTGTTTATTTATACAGAACACAAGCTTTTCTAATACGGTCATCTTTATTATTGATAAATTGTAATAAAAATATCTCTTTTAAAGGATAGACTCATCAACCGATATACCGTTCAATTTAAATGGTGACAATTAAAAACATAATATATCTGCTAGTTTCATCGACAGGAGTTTAGGACACCATCTGCTCATCCATTACCTTCAACATCCATTCTGGATGATGTTTTGAGATACTCTCGATGATCGAATTAACCTGGTAACAAAGGGACTGAATTTGTTTATCCCACTGTGGCAACGTCTCCCGCGCTAAAACAAAAAATAACAAATAAGTAAACTGCTCTAAGAAATTAACTACTACGACTGTCAAAGTCGCCTTCTTACGTTATAAAATTATGAAAAAGCCTCCGGTATCTTACAAGATAGATCTACAGTGGTCTGTCAGACAGAGAGAAAAATAAAAGATCGATAATAAAATTCAAGTCGTAACGATTCTCAAACGTCAAAATTCATCAGAAATGTCATAAGTCATAAATGTCATCCAATCCAATTAATAACAACATAAAATTCGTCGGTTTAATAACGCCCGATATCATAATCAATTTAAAGTGAACATTAAATAAATTAAAGGTCCACTTGAAGCATAAATTTCAATTTTATAATACCTACTGCGACCCAACTTTAACTTAAATGGTAGAAATCTGTCAACTATACATTATAATCAAAATTCTAAAAATCTTCTTTAAGTTTGTTTAAAATGTTATGTTTTTCAAATTTAAAATGATGCTGATAACTTCTTGAAATTCGAATTAACCCAAAAATGAATTTATTTATGTACGCCACTCAAAACTTTACAGGGAAAAGAATGAATGTTTAAATGATATGAATATGATGATTTATATTTCTTTGAAAGGTTTCCTTTGACAAAAGATACAGTTATGTCTTAATTTGAACAGATCAAACTTTTAATAAAACTTCGTAACAAAGAGGTAAATAATAAAATTTGTCATCAACATTGGTCCATAAAAAATCATTAAAAAGTCAAACCAACTAACAACTAATTTATATAGAGAAAATACTGTAATCAACACATATTTTTAGGGGAGAAGCTGTTACACCAGTCCAACAATTATTTTTAATATTAATATGTTTTGCTTCTGGAGCAAAATCAACTTTTATCCGTTATTTCAACAACTGTTTCACAATCATTATTGTCAGCATTATCATGGCTAATTTATTTATTTCTCACGTCGTTTCATTTTGTGAGTCATATGCTAGGATTTGGCTCGTTGTAGCCGCAGAGTATGGGACACTTGGCCGAGAGAGGACAAGACATTTGAACTACTCTGGCGTCACTGTGGGTAAGCGTTGAATCTGCATTACCGGCCGAGCATGAACCTTGGCCAAGACCAGAACCATTTTATCAACTGTACATTATTCTTCTTTTTGGTCCATCAATTCTTCATCTTTTCCGTAGCGAATATCAGAACGAAGCTATTGGCGATGTTAAACGAAAGAGACGGCACGGTGCGGTAAAAATTTGAACTAGTGCACGTAGGATAACAAAACATTTTGTATTTATTTATACACACATGACATAGTTATAAACATTTTAAATATTATTAAATAAAGCACAATAAGGTAACAAAATGTTAAAAAGTATTGTTCTGTACCGCAATGCAGTAATTATCGATCGGAAAGAATAAGTATGCACTTTTTTCCTCATAACAAAAATCTACAAGATCGTACATGACATTCCTTCGTTTTTTTTTCATAAGTACATTATTTTATTTTATTTTGAAGTGTCACAATTTTAGTTTCTTAATTTGTTGTAATTAATGTAACTAGTCCTAAATGTATTAATATTTGTTTTACCAATGTTCATATTAAAGTTAAGTTCTCCTATTGTACAGAAGTGATCAGTAGTAAAATGTAAATATAATATTGTATAATTTAGTTACTATTAGGACATTTACAATATGTAAATATATTAAATGTCATAATAGTAACTAAAGACAAACTGCTAAGTAAGACTTTAGATTAGAAAAAGTTAGTTAGTTTAGGTTAGAAATAAATTACTTATTCGATCAGTAAACAAATCGTAATATTGCTTGTTTTTTATGCTAATCAAACATAAAAAAATTGTACCATTTTGGAATAATAGTGATATAAAAAAACCAAGTGTTTTATTTATATGTATTTAGGAAATAATATATCATATTATATTTGCCACACAACAAAACGTGGCCAGCCTTTAACAAGGCCTCGCCTTCTTTTAAAGGTCTTTTTGTGTCTCCTATATATTTCAAAATATCGAGCAGACTAACTTCAATTTCTTTATTTGCCATTGCATTAACAAAAAATAATAAATACAGATAATTTTTACACACAACAATGATTCACCTACAAAGATTATGGAAGCTCTGTTTTGTTTTCCTACGTGCGTGATCAGCTGATCATCTGTCAAAGCGCCCCCTATAGTTCGTTGACATCGCCAATACCGACGCAGGGATATGACACAAGCATGATAGACATATTTTGATGTTTAACGATTTGAGACTATCGCACGTGTGGAAACCGTAACGAGCTGCATACTGCCGCGTTCTAGAGGTGTGCGACCAATTTGCGTAGCAGTGACGGTCGCAAAAATTTGTCGCGTATTCAATGCCTTTTTCCATCCAAAGAGTGCACAACGTCTCTAAAGAAGTTTTTACTTAAATAAGATAATTATTGTGATGCACTATCTGTGATCTGCTCATTCTTCTTCTTCTTCTTCGTTGTGTTCGCTCCACTCCTGTTTCCGTTTTGTCACCCATCCATTTATGCCTTCTATATTGCATTCTCTTCTTATGTTTTCGCTTCTCTCCCTATCCAACAGACTTTTTCCTGATATTCCTCGAAGTATTTTCATCTCTGTTGTTTCTTGTCTTGTCTCGTTCTAGATGTGTCAGGTCTTGTCTCCACCGTGTATGTTAATATAGGTCTAATTGCTGCTTTATAGATTCTTGTTTTTATGTCTTGTCTTGGGTGTTTATTCTTCCAGATTGTGTCATTACTTCCTTTTAAGCTTTGTTGTCATACTTCTTCTTTAACATTTCCGTAACTAGTTATATGTATTCCCATATATCTAAGCCACTCTGTAACCATGACCTTTACTTACTGCTTGTATTATTTCGTCCATTATTATATTAAAGAGATGTGGACTTAACGAGTCATCCTGTCTGACTCTGTTTTGTAGGTATACACTGTGTTAGTTTTCCAATTATCTTTGTCTGTATTCGATTATAGAAGTAGATGTTTTCGATGGTTTATATAATATCGATTGGTATGTTCCTTTTATACAGTAGGTGTAAGACGTCTTCGACTTGGATACAATCGAAAGCCTTTGTCAGGTCTATAAAATATTGATATGCTGGTTTATTGTACTCATTGTCCATGATAGATGTGTGTATGTTTATGTGTGTGTATGTGCAGACCTATGTCATGTTCTCAGTTGATCCACGGTTATTTATTTGTTACACCTTATTCATACCTATCCTGTTTTTACATAGTATGTTCCATATAAGTTAGTTATTAGGACACATCGTGGTTCAACAACAATGCATGACATAAGCAGAAATTAGATACTTTTTTAAAGCTAGTTTATATAGATATCTAATTGACAAAACAATAAAAAAAAACAAAACAAACAATATAAAAACAGAGTGTTCAAGAACTACTGAAATACTCGAAACTTATTTGACACTATAAATTGTCACACCCTGTATAATTTAGTAAAAAAAAATTCAAGGAAAATGTTTTTATTAAATTTTGTGTGATTTGTAAAAGCCTTGAAGTTGTAAATGTTACATTTACTTCTAATATATAAAACTTTTAAACAGCAATCTCTCTTGCCACAAGGACACTACTGAATTCTTTTTATGAATCTGACTATAGATTGAATCAGTAAATGGGACAAAACAATTTATAAGTAAAGTTAGTAATAGAGCCTATGTTGCCAATAGTTATGCGGCGTTGATAAGTGACTTATCACAGTTTTTAGCATTACATATAGATGTTACTGGGTGATCCCTAATAAACGGGAGGTTCCATGTAATAAGCAAGTTCCATGCCTTCTTTTGCAAAACAAGTTACAATATTTAAAACTACATATACTTACTTTCAAAATGAACTATCGAATCAATCTGATCAATGTAGCCATTCATTCTACCTTCAGTTATCATTTGGCTGGCAATTTTTTCAGCTTTAGATGGTACAATTTCTAGTAAAGCACCCAACTCTTCAAAGCTTATGTTGTTATATAACTTACTGGCGGATAATAGATTGTGTTCTATTACAGCTCTATCTAAAATTGTGGAACCATCTATCGTAGAAGCTTTTTGATGAGGTTGAAGTAAAGCTTCGAAGTCTCTAAGTTCAGATCTAAAAAAACAAAAAAAAATATAAAACAGTCAGAACCCCACAGCATTGCCAAAACATCAGAATAGTTAATAAGTGAGGAATTTTTAAAATGTCAGCAATTTCAGAATAGACTACTCTATTGGATTTTTAAAATGAAGAAAATTTTAAAAATTTCTATTTTCACTTTTCAATATTGTGGAAAAAGAGATACATTTAATCCACAATTGGAAGAGATGTATTGAAAAATCTTGAGAATTTCACATATTTTTATTTAACAAAAACTATATTATAATAGAGCATTAAACAGAAAAAACTACTGCTTTTTGTAGTAATTAGGAATTCAAGGAAGTAATAAAAGTAATTCAAGTAAAGTGTTTTTTAAATAACATTTTTACCTCCTAATAATCCTTTCAAGATACATTTTCTCCAAAATTCCAACAGCAGGCAACTGCTGGCACCTTTCGTCTTTGAACAGAGTAGCTAACATCCTCGACCTTTGCTGTCCTGCTGAGGCCAAAACAGTACATACCAAAGCATTCCTCAAAGCTGTCATTCTTTCATCTTCGTGCACTATTGTTCTATAAGAGAGCTCATTATATCTCTGGGCAGCTTCTATGAATTTTCTTCTATAATCTAAAACTCTGGCATAACAAACTTTGTAATATATTTGAAGTTGTTCATTTCGGGATTCAGCTTGTAGTAAGGAAGCTCTGTTTATGAAAGCCTCAGCTTGAACAGGATCATCATTTTCTAAATATAACCTGGCAATCTTTAAATATGTCTCTAGTTTGTAATCAACTGTGTACTGTTTTTGGCCTGTTTCTAGTGGTATTCCGACTAAAACAAAACACAATTTTATGATTACAGTAAGCATGTAGCGGTAAAGTCACAAAATAATGGTTCATCACATAGATTCACAACTTTCATCAATTCGTTTCTAGTCATCATATATTTATTCTAAGCTGGTTTTAATTAAAAACTGCATGAAAAGTAATTAACAAAATACAGACATAATTAACAAAACATCTATCAGATTTTTAATTAGAAAAAAATTATCCAACAAGTACAAGTACAAGTAGCACATGTTTTTTTTTCAAAAATTCTTCAATTTGTATATAGTGAAAATGAGGAATTCAGATAATCTTAATTTTTGCAGAAATTTCCATAGTATATTGTGTCAAAACTAGAAATCGTGATATTTAAACTGAGCTGGGATATCACAAATTAAATATAAATTTTACTTGGAAAAATTTTTTTATGAACATTTTGGTACCAAATTTGCAAAGTATCCAGAGGATTATCCGTTTATTAAAAACTAAAGCACTTTTTCCATGTCCAACACTCACTTAAAAGGTTTCTACCAACATAGAATGTTTATATGTCATGATAAATTATTTGTGATTAAAGCTTAACTTTTGAAGATTTATTTTTGTTTCACATACCTAACACAACTGCTGCTTCCCTCCACATTTGATTCCTTTCATAAATAAGAGCTAAATGTTGTCTTATGCTAGCTACTTGTTCTTCAAAAGATATCACCCTTGGCTGAACTTTATCTAACATATAGTGTGACACAGCTTTTGACACATCATCCTTAAGTTTCATTAGATGTGCACTAATTTCAGTTAGAATTTGTCGAGAAATTACTAAACTTACATTTTCATTTAGAACTAAAACATAGCGAGTTAGTTTGACAAAATATGTTAACATTTACCTTAAAACTTACTTGCTTCAATAAAAGTTTGTAAGCATTCAATTAAATCAGTACCACTCTCTTGTAGTATACCTTCAAGGGTGGACCTATATCTAAAATATTAATTTTAAATATAAATAAAAATAAATAGAAATTCATGTTCACAATCTTCACTGTAAGTACCAAGAAATTGTCACCTGACTTAATGAGTTCAACAATTCATATTTAGCTTTTCCATGAGTTTTTTCTTGTATTATGGCAATCAAGACATGATATAAATGAACTTAGTGACCTTTACGAACTGATTTTAGTAGTTTTACAACAATTTATTTATTGTAAAAAAATATTGGCATTACATTTGATTAATTATATTAAGTATGAAAATAAATATCAGAATCAAACTTGAGTGCCTAAACTATGTCCATTACTTACTAAGTGAAAAAGAAGTTAATTTACATCATAATTAGTACTATGAAAAGGAATAAAGATATCAGCCTGCCTTTTTCTGGATGGAAGCCTCAACTTGAGTAATGCAAACTGGCAGTCACCAGAAATTTTTTTATTTCAAATTTATCTGAGCTGGTTCCATGCTTCGGGTGCACACAGGGCAAAAAAACATCCAACTACATAACCGAAACAAACATTGAAAATAATATTTTTTACATAAGAACACACAGTTAGTGTTTTTATGAATTTCATATTAGTTTTTTATTTTCTTGGTACAGTTACAGCTTAATTAGTCAATTAAATAATATGGAAAATACATACAAAAATTTAGAATAAAGATTTGGAATCGTAAAATAATAAACTCATAGTATTGTTTCTAAAAACTAAATGTATATGTACAATTCAATGTAATAAAAGAAAAGGACTCACAAATACATTCAAAGGTTAAACACAAACAACCCTCCAGTTACTTTAATTACAGTGACAAATTACAGAAAATAAGGATTATGTGCAAAATACATGTATCATTTCGAGCGAAAAACGTTGAAAACTAGGGAGACAAACTACATAGAAAAGTATCAAAATAAGTTTAAAATTAAAATGACACCTTAATAAAAAGGAGGAGAGGAATTAACAACATAAGTAAAGAAATTACTTTACCAAGGATTAACATCAGAGGGCCTAACTGTTATTATCACATGTATTTTGCACAATTAGTTCTAATTATTAATAATAGGGTTAAAAATATAAATTTAAAATAATTTTTTTGGTATATTTACTTTTCAGCTTGATCTTTGTGAGATCCTCCCGAAGCTATAATGTTCTGAAGTTGTACACGTAAATTTAGAGCCTTATTGGACATTGCTATTTTTAAATATTATCACACTATACTTTTTTTAATTATATTTCTTCAATCTAACTATATTTTAGTAGTTAGATAAAATCCTTCTTGTTTAAAAAACATGCCACTGCTAAGTCAACTGTCAAAAATCAAAATCTTCATCATGAAATTATCAACAATTAACTTAAATCATAGGCGGATGTCTGTGGTAGTTAAAACTTTGCATATTCATTTCTAAGAAAATCGGTAATTAGTTTTAACTTTAAATTTTTACATCGTTTCTAGCCATGGTAGAATAACTTTTGCAAAACGTTATGACTTATGGTTTTTTATGTATTTCATTATAAACGCTTAATACATTTGACCCTGTTACAAAAGCTATAAACTGACGTCTATGAACCTGTCAATTGTTAAACATAGAGACGTGAGACGTCTCGTCCTCGTCACAGACATGCATTGAGAAGTACAAGCTGATTATAGCCGCAAATGTCAAACACGAAACAAAAAATTTCGGTTTAGCAGTGTTGACATATTTTTACAATGTAGATGCTGTACGCTTCAAATATCAAAAGATAAAGCTTTAGAATTAGAAAAGTACATTTTGTTTATATTATGTTATGAATTCTGCAATTTTTGATTTATATAAAAAACGAATAAGTGAATATTTGTTTCTTTGGAGATTAATTGCAGTTAAGTATTAAAATTTTTTTTTGGCAATTACTCTTTGATAGATTAGGGGATATATTTGGCAATCGTTAAATTAGCAGTTGCCAAATTGCAACAGATGTTTGCTATTAATCTCGAGAGACAAATATTTACTCGTTATTGTTTCATATAAAATAAAAGTTGCGCAATTCATAAAATGGTATAGTCAAAATGCACTTTTTAAAAGCTGTCTCTCTTTATGTTTGAAGCATACAACATGCATTATAGAAACATACCAACACTGCCAAACCGAAATATTTTATTTGATGCGGCTATCTTCAGCTTGTACTTACCAGGTGCAGGTACCTTTTGAATAACTGAACTTTCATAAAATGAAACGCACAAACGCAGATATCGAGCAGTTTTATTAATAAAATCTTGCCCAAGTACTTTCGCTTTCTAGAGCATCTTCAGGGGCATTTCGTCAATTTTGGGCTATCCAGCAGTCGCAGAATATCATAAACATATCATGATAAACCAGAGATATGCATGATAAACATAAAATTGCACATACCACTACACTCATAGTTATCCAGGGAGTTAGCAATTAGAAAAACTTTTGTTCTTTTGTTTTTTATAGACTATAGGACTTTAATTTCCTTAGTGTTATATCGTAGAATATTCCTTATAATGTTAATAAAGTTGCGTGTTGGTAAAGAAGTGTAATATTTGTCTTTTTTAGTTAATAAAGACTTTGTTGACTTTTCAGTTAATTTTCTGAAAACGTACCTAATGATTTTATTTTTTGTTGAAAATATTAATTTTAGCTTAGTAGTTTTACATCTCGGTAAGTCAAGATTTTTTAACTGCGCCTACCAGATCATTGAGTAGATTAACTACCTCAATGCTCTTGTTGCCTGTCCTAAGCCCGGATAAAGGAGGAAAGTTCTTGGGCGAGATTAGCACTTTAGCCAAATTAAAAAAACCTTGTCTTTTTTAAAAAAAATATATCAGGTTTTGTGTACCGACTATTTATTACATTTTTAAAATTTAACACTGTACGATCAACAATGCTGCTAAAATATTTGATCGTGAAGCAGTTGCACGAAAAGCTTGATGACTGTGATGAAGTTTCTAGTGGTTGATCAAGAACTATCTAATTGAGAATGGAGACTATCGCAATCCAAAGGCATTCAAATTCCAGTCAGCAGCCTAGTACTCATGAAAATAATCAGAGAATGTCCCATAAAATCGATGAAACTTCTAGTAAAACCGATGAGAAATTATAAATTTCTAGAAAGGGTAATTAAGAATTAAAAATTGCTTACAGTAAAATCCATGAATGAACATGGATCCACAACAAAACAGTTACAGAACCTCTCAACCTCAACTCAAAGAATCTATATAAGTAAGCAGTATATATATATAGTATATATATAGTATATAGTACATATATAGTATATATATATAGGTACCTACCTGGCAGTAGGTACCTATTCATACTTTGAATTCAATTAAATTGTGATCAAATACTATACCGCCGAGTGGTAATTTGAAACCGTCGTTTTTTATTTTTGTATTCTGATTATGTGTAGAACGAGAGATTTTAGTAAAGTAAGACGATGGTGAAGATAGACACTAAACAAGGAGGAAGGACGGAAGGAGGTATGGAAGAAAAACTGTGAGAAAAGTAAGGTTAGGTTCTCTATTTATTTATGTTTTTAAAATAATTTCCAACAAATATTTATTTGAAAATATGAACAAAACCAAATAATTCAAAAACAGAATATAAAAAGCGTTGGAAGAAACATCAGAAGAATTTTTGTGTTAGAAGTATATCAATTACTTTGGAATGCTTGATTTTACCCAAAAATATTAATATGTTATTTAAATTTTGTAAAAGTATCCTTTATTATACAAAGAGAAATATTTGTTCATTAAAATCTGACACAATTTTTGCTTTATCATCTGGTAAGCGTAATTTTTACAATAACACTTGAATATATATTAAAAATCATTATAACTAGATTCTTTTCTATTCTATCCCAGTTTTCTAGACGACAGACTAGTCTAGTCTAGTCTTAGAAATAATGAGTAACAACTGACAAGAATGGGGAAGGCCTTAGACTGACAAAGGAGGTTGAGAAAAAGAAAGAATAAACTGCTTTATTTTTTTTATAAATAATATATTTAGTAAAGTATCTCATTAACTAACACCAAGGTTTATTAATATGTATGTGAGGAGTAACATGGTTTTCCCTCGAAAAGATCAACTATAAATAATCTGCTGGTTTAGAATAGATAGGAGTGATAGAAGTGAAGTACATGCTATTTACACGGACTTCTCTAACTGTGTCTTGAATAGAATTTTTTATTATATATTGATAATTTTAGGCTTTTTAGAAAAATTGACAATGTTCAAGACTGGGAACTGCTTCAGCGGGATTTAAAAAGATTTTTTCGTTGGTGTCAGCAAAACAAGAGCTTTCCCTAAATATCAACAAACGCTGTTGTGACTTTCTCAAAAATCTCCTCTAAGTTATGATTAAGTTGTAATAAAATTGTTTTTTGATATCAAATCTCTACAATTCTACAGGGTGTTAATTTAGTTACGAAATTAATAAAAAAAAACTTAATTGTCTTTGAAATTACCTCATATAACACTGCCAAATTTTATGTTGAAAAAACAGAAACATCGAGAAGCGTCCAAATATGTAGAGTATTTCATTAAAAAGAAGTTAAGTTTGTACCACCTCATCAATATGGGTGGCTCTGTATACTTGAAAATATTTTTCAAGTATACAGAGTCTGGTCCTACTTGTGTTCTAACTTTGACCTAAATATTATTTTTTGTATCTCTTCACAAATGAATAATTGGACTTTCTTGCATTAATGCTGCACCCTGTATATTCATTTGAGAAATACCAGCAATTTCAGAATTATAGATTCTTAATAAAAATAAAAAATTAATATTTATTGTCAATCTTCTTTTAACATACTAACATATTAGGAATACCTATATAAAAAATGGTCTCTTTAATATACATTTTAGGTCATGGCAAGTGTGGTGTTGCAGTAATTCGAATATCTGGTTCAAATTCTGAAACAGCCCTGAAATTAATGACTGGTTTATCATCAACTCCAAAGCCAAGAACAGCTATTTTAAAAAGTATTAGAAATCATATAAATGGAGAAGTGATAGACAAAGGGTTGGTATTGTGGTTTCCAGGTAAATTTAATAGTGTATACATAATTTTGTCAAAAAGTGACAATAACGAACCATTTAATAATAAACTTATGATTCAAATATTTGAATGAGTAATGGCTTTGCTAATTTAGTAGAAAGTAGGCAGATAGGAGAATAGATATTTGCAAGATAATATATGATAACAATAGAGAGTTTGTCATAAACGATTAATGTTAATAGCCCAAAGATAACAATTTTAGAATATAAGGTTTAAGTCTTTTGTTTACAAAAAAAATTGGACAAAGAATTAGAAAGTTTTGTTGTACAATAACCGAAGTAGTATTAGCTGTATTGTCTCTAGAAACTTGGAAATAAAGAAAAGATCTTATTTATGGAAATTTTGAAAATAAAGAAGGATACCAAGGTTATGTGATATCATAATAGCATTGAGCTTGTGTTTGACAAGTCACAGAATTTGATTGGTCGAAAGAGATGGCGTGGTATGGAGGATGTGTATGTCTGATTGGTGAGAAGGAGAAGGAGGGATTGAAGTGAAGGAAGTCATGTTTTGCTGGGAAAAGGAAGATTACTGTGATTTGAATGTCGGAAGAAGCAAGTTGTTTTTGTTGCATATCCTGCAGTGAAAGTTGGCAGAGTTCTTGTCAAATAATAATTGTGAAAGGTGTTTTGTGTATTTGGAACGAGCCCCAAGGATTGGTAGCAGTGGACAACGAAAGTACATCCTGTAATAAACAAACAGGTGTATAGTATATTTGGTACTAGTTGATTAAGTGAAAATCCTTTTGACTAGAAAAAAATTTTGTTCCTGTGAGATAGGAGTTTAGTCCAGGAGCTTTTGGAGGGACTGTTGCAGCGATAGTGTGTGCGAGAGACGTTGACAAGCAGAAGAGATAGTAGGCATTTGTAGAGCAACTTAGAGTACAAGCAAAAGGTGGGCAGATCACAGTTGTAAGAAGAAAAGGAGCCAGTAGAGAATTCTTGGAAATAAAATGTTAGTTTGTCAGATAATCAACAAAGACTTTTAATCACGATCATAACTAGATCATAATTAACTTGGTTTTTAATATTTTATTCAGTGATTTCATTTCACAATAAATATAATCCTTTAGTTCAGATATAAAAAAATGAATCTTAAAGAAAAAATTATCTTAAAGAATACGTTGAAGCCACTTATTATAATAAACGATAAAAGGAGTCCTGAGATCAAATTTTAATTTAAAAAATAATTTGTTTTTGCAAAATTAAACCTAAGGCATATTAAATCAATTAAACATATAAAAGGTCCAAATTTGCAAATCGTGATAATATATATAAGAGGTTAATAAATGAATAAAATAGAAAGAAACAAATAAAATAATTATTTAACGAAAAATAACAAAAATGTGACGTTTATGACGTTACAATCCGCAAAACTTTTTGATTATGCAAAAAAATATATAAATTATATAAAATTAATTTATGTACTTTACATTTTGAAGGACCAAAAAGTTTTACTGGTGAGGACAGTGTGGAATTCCAAGTTCATGGAGGTGTTGCAATTATCAATGCTGTCCTAGAATCATTGAGAACAATTTCCAATTTGAGATTGGCTGAACCAGGAGAATTTACTAGAAGAGCTTTTCTTAATGGAAAATTAGATCTCACCGAAGTCGAGGGTTTGGCAGATTTGCTTCAAGCTGAAACTGAAGCCCAAAGAAAGCAGGTAAATATACTTCAAATACTACTTTCTTGACGTGGTTCACATAATTATGCCACTGCTCTTTAAAGTCGACGTTGTTTGAAGCCACATACCTTTTCACTTGACTCCACACCATCTCAATCGGGTTAAGCTTCAATGGTAAGGCGGCAGTCTCAAAATCTTAACGCCATATTTTTCCGCAATTGTTTCAATTTTGTACTTGTCGTACTCGTCTCTAAATGCGGCTGCAGTATCCAGTAATTCATTTTTTAGGTAATCTTCCTCGAAGAAAATATTCTTTTCAATTAGCCAATCCTTAATTTGCCGTTTGTTCCACAATTTTTTCGGGAAACAAATTTGCGGGAGTGCTATGACGCGTTATCTAAACCGACAAGGTTTTCTTTATTCTGGATATATGGAATATTCTGGAATAGTCCACCTCTTCACTTGAATTAGCGCGTCGATCTCCATCTCGGTCGATACATCCGGAAGGTTCCCAAACACAGATCATCGTCGTCTCGAGATGTAACCGTTATATAGGCTACGTCGAAATAAGCATCTTCGGTACAATAGTTACATAGCATCGTTTACACCCGTAACAACATAGTCAGTTTTCAGGCATACCTACAATCACAAGGATCGTTGAGCAAACTCTACAACAAATGGATGACGACACTCATTCGCAATGTAGCCCATGTAGAAGCCCACATAGATTTCGATGAAACAGAAACGATGGACTTTGGCATAATTGACGCAGTTAAACATGATATTCAAAAGTTGGCTAAAAATATTGAGACGCATTTAGCTGATGGAAGGAAAGGGGAAATTTTGCGTTGTGGTGTACGAACAGTCATTTTGGGAGAGCCGAACGTTGGAAAAAGCAGCCTTCTGAACTTGCTATGTAAGTTTTGGGTTTATTTTAAAACTCTTTTTGATTTTATCACTGTTATCTTTAGTACTTATAGCTATATATATAAAACATGTAAATCTACTACTTCTTTCATTGCGTCTATTTGTCTTTTTTAGTTGTTTTCCTGGTATTTAGGATTTCCTATTCTCATCTGTAGGTCTCTTATGCCGTTTTTTCTTTATTATTTATGTAATATAATTAGAATGAATATATCCCGTATCGCCACCATATTAATGCCTAAATTGATTGGCGATACTTCTTTATGTACAGTACATTCATCCAACTTATATCTCTAAATGATTAATGGAATTCGCAGAAAACCTTTCATTGTAGTAAAAGGAACGATAAACTGCACTGGAGTTCTTCATAATCTTTTTAATTACTTACTTACTTTGTTTACAATATTTTTGCCTGTATTATCAGTTAGAGTTAATTTGTATACAATGAGGAGCAAAAATTCAAAAGGAATTTTAAATATTATTGTTTATTTGGCTAATAATGAATATATAGATATAATGGTTAACCTGCTGTACAATTATTTTGTAAAAACATTATAATAGTGTACTTACTGATTATTTAAATTTATATATCATCATCATCGTCACTAAATTCACTACCGCTATCATTATGTAAATCTATCATCACTGGATTAATTTCATTAATTTTATTTTCCCGGATCCACCACTCTTCTATTAATTTTTCACATTTACTTACAGTTTTGGCCCATATTTCTGGAGTGGCAGTAAGAGCTTCTTTCCACATTTCCCTAACTGCATCGTCACTATATCCACTGCATTCAACGTGATTATCATAATACGTTTTACATATACCCCAGATGTGTTCGATGGTAACCGATGTGTGTTCCGATACGGCGGTAACCGTAGTACTTGATGTCCATAACTTGATACAATTTGGTCAACTATATAAACTGTTGGTCCAGTAACTCTGATTTGAAGGCGTATTTCTGAAAATTGATTTTATTTTTAACTAACCAATTTTTTATGCTCGGTACGTTCCACGACTGTTTTGGTTGTTTCCCCAAAATTTCCGAATGGTAAGGTGCATTTTCTAAAACTATAACTGATGGTTAACTCAGACTAGGTAACAGTTTCTTCTCAAGCCATTTAACAAACATATCTGCATATGTTTTCATGATAATCAACAGATTTTGATTTTGAAGAAAAAATCAAATATGCGTTTTCTATAAAGCCTTCTTTCCCTCCTGCATGAAGAATGATTTGTCTCTTGCCTGCACTATCTGTGTTTTATTGATTGTATGCTGTCGTCTTGCCAAATTCTTTTAATTCTACCCTTTGCAAATATTCATGGCTCATCTAAGTATACGAATGTTGCATATTCAGATTTAAGTCTAATATATTCTCTCAAAAATTTAATTCTTTTGTGAACCACACTACTCCTTTCGCATAAAAGTAACCCATTATTTTCTTTTTTGAATTTAAATCTTAAATCTCTTAACACTTTCCAAAGGCTAGTCCTCTTAATTTCAGAAACTTGTCTTTCTCTTATTTTGCCAGTAAAGTATCTAAACTGACATGTTGATTGTTTTCACGCATTCGATACAAAATATTGCGAATTTCAAATTTTTCTCCATCAGGTAAGTCAATGCTCCTAGAATGTTTATGAGTAGTTTTCTTGTCTTCTTGATACTCAGTCACAGTACGATCTTCTTGAGAATCTCTGACAGTCTTTATAATAGTTTTTAGCTTACTTTCACTTATCCCGAGTGCGTCACAAACGCGTTGATTTATACATAATAATAATGACTTTAAAGGTCCACCATTGTCTCTTTCCATGGTAAATCTAACTGTTGTGCTTGAGAGGTAAAATATAATATAACCGCTTACAAATATCCTAAACACATTGAGCAAATTAGCCTGATGATCATTAGGAATGTCGATTGTATTTTATTTATAATTATGTTTGATAAAAAGTTTAGAAATGGTTGGAAACTGTACATAAACAAATTAAAATGTTTCCCACAATTATTTTATTTTCAGTAAAAGTATTTTCATTTGAAAATCAAAAGTTAACTAAATTTACCAAAACCCTAACTTTTAACCGTCTCAAAATCAGTACACTCTAACAGACATATGGTCAATCTAACCACCACTATTTAAATTGACAAAATGTTCTAGTTTACTCCGAAGTATTTTTTAACAAAAATTAAAAGTGATATTTTAGTACTTTGAATATAAATTATCCTTAGCACGGTAGTATTTGTTTCAGAAAAAAATTATTAAAGAAGTAGGTGAAAGAAATTTACGTTAAATAGCATTATGCAAGAATACTATTTATTAAAAAAAATGTAACAAAATATGCAAAACTATGAACAACGGGTTAATGACACATATATTTATTTTATACCTAAAATTTAGCAGTGTTAAACATTATGGAAAACACCAGTGGAGTTTACCGTGGCTTTTACTACAACGAAAGGTTTTCTGCGAATTCCATTAATCGTTTAGAGATATAAGTTGGATGAATGTACTGTAACTACCTCTTGGACTGTTGAAGGATATCAAATATATATTAAGTTGTGGTATATCGGTTTTATTTACTACTATTTAAAACGAGATAACTTATACTGGAGGACATTACTTATTTAATTAATTACGTGTTTACATCTAAAATTACGAATACCGACTAATGAATTACTCAACTGTGTAAATAAATAAAGTTGTGTAGTTCATCTAGTATTTTTTTAAGGTCATCGTCCAGCGGCGATAGTCACCCCTATCGAAGGCACCACCCGCGATATTCTAGAAGTAACTTTAAACATCGGTGGCTACCCCCTGGTATTGGCAGATACGGCTGGTCTTAGGTCAGATTCAATAGATGTCGTCGAAAGAGAGGGAATTAGTAGAGCTCTACAACTATACGAAAAGTCTGATCTTGTAATTTTAGTTGTTGATTCGGAGAGATATTTGCGTTGGAAAAACGATCATGCAGATAAAAGTTTTAAAGACTACCTTGTAGATTATTTAGAAAAGCTGAAATTATCGGATCTTCTTAAAAGTTCAAACACGTGCGATATACGTTTTAATAAAAAATGCATATTAGTTTTTAATAAAGCTGATCTCTCTGCAGAACATATTGATATTGACTCGCAGACCTGTGTAAGCATTTCCTGTATTACTGAGTATGGTGTTCCTACGCTAATAAAAAGTATTTCGTTGCATTTAAAAGACTTGTAAGTATAAATTATTCTTACATTTTTTATTTTCAGTATTTAGTCTTTTTTCCAGGTTTCTAAATTTTTAAGAAACTAAGAATTCTGAAGATTTTTTTTATTCATTGAAGAAAACTAAGCATTTATTTCAACATTGTGTCATTCAGTTTAAACCCCGTTAACAAAACGAAAAATAAACTAGGAACTGGCGAATATTTTTGTATGATCTTTAAATCATATTTAAACAACGAGATGGTCACATGGATATTTTGTACGAACTATTATTCTTGCCCCCAAGTACAAACCCAAAAATACAAAGATCAAGCAAAAGGAATAAAAAATTAAGACGGAGTCGTTATAACAGGCAGATATGGACAGATCACTACGGGAACTCTTGAACGGAGGAATCTACTGGAGAAAAGACAAACGAGGAAGAGGGAACAGTGGGCAAAGAAGCAGACGAAGTAGACATCGAAATCTCAAAAGAGCCAACGAGAGAGGAAATGGGAGACCAGTTGGGTCTCCCAATTGCGACAAGGAAAAAAATTTAAATATCGTGAAACTGACACGGGGCTGATTAAAAAAGGTTGACTATGTTCTACTTTTTTTGCCCTACCTACGCAAATTATATAAATTGGGAAACGACTATGATTGGTACACACTTCTAAAATATAGATCAAACTGGCAACAGATGTATGTTGTGAAAAAACTTGATAGTATGTAAAATTTTTTAGTAAAATCAACGGAGTACTTTCGGCATGTAACATGCCATCTTCAGAACTTCGTCCTATAGGTTACAAATACCTCATGGAAGAGTTTGTGTCGACAACCACTGCAATAAGCTCAAGATCTTAATAGGTGAAACATTTTACGGGAGGACTACGTTAAGCAGTGGACAAACATAAACTAGTTGATGGTAAAGAAGACTGCTGCATATCTAGGGTACATATTACAAGAACAATACACTTCTCAGCAGCTAATACTAGAGGATAAGAGCGGCCTAGGATGTGAAAAGATGTCATGACCACATATCGTTCGCTAATGAACGGGAATCCATAGTTATGAAATGCTTCCTTACGCTGCTAAAAATATATTTGTCTCTCAAACTGGAACCCGACTGTGATTCAACATAGATTTCCCAAGAAAAACACAGCTAATAATCTTTGCACTTTAATATCTAGGGGTTTTAATGCATTGACATTGTGGTAAGTCGCAATGCGTCGGGTAACATAACCTCTGTCAGCAAATAGTTCTTAATACATTTTTCTTTCCTTTGAAGTGGTACGCCTTCTATAACATTCAACCGGGTCAGCTTACAAATAATTTATATAACATTGTAACGCGTGAGTGTGTCATGTTTAAAACTTATAAAATTACGAATGTAAACCAGCGTGTGTTATACTGACTCACTTACAATGAAAGTTAACTTCTAAATTCAAATTATGTAATGAGTTAGTACTTACTTTAAGTTTAAAAAAATTCAGTTAATTTGTTTGTAACTTCAGACAACCATATTTTTCTTAAGAATAACACCATATGTTAATTGCTTTTTTTAATCATAAACCAAACTTTTTTTATCAAACTGGAGCATTATATTTCTTTAGATGTGGAGAACCAACCGCTGAACATCCCAGTATGAACCAAATTAGACATCGACAGCATCTTACTGATTGCTTGAAACATTTAAGGTTATTTATTGAGAGTAGCGATAATCATAATCAAGATTTAGTCATAATGGCCGAACATCTAAGAAGAGCATTAAAACATTTGGGAAAACTATTAGGGAAAGTAACCACAGAGGATTTATTAGATGTGATTTTTAAAGATTTTTGTATTGGTAAATAATGTGTCTGATTAAATACGCTTTTAAAAATATTTTTTTATTCCATCCCGCATTTCATCTGTAGGCATTTGTCCGGTATTATCCTAATCAGCAATGATAGAAAAATATATACTAAGTTGCTTACCAAAATGGTATACAAATTGCAATAGATGACTGTAAAGTAGAACAAGAAATCATACAAAAATGTGACTGGAATAAAAAGTAAACGTGTAATTTCGAATGACACCAGTAAACGATTTATTCATTTTGCATTGGGAAGCAATATGAAAGTATGAGCACACATTTCGACAGAAAAGATATTTATAAATAACATGGATATCCTACGGATCAAACAGACCATGTATTGATTGAAAATGAACATGCTACTGCTATTTTTCTTCTTAGGGTGTCTGTCCGTTCCGAACGTTGGCGATCATTCTGGCTATGATCACTTTGTTGATTGCTATACGAAACAGCTGTGTTGAGGTCTTTCTATAACATGCTCTCAGGTTAGCAAGCCAGGATATTCTTCTTCGTCCTGTGGGGCCCTTTTTCCTTCAATTTTACCTTGCAAAATGCATTGAAGTAGCTCGTATCTGCCTTGATTTCTCATTATATGTCCCAAGTACTGCAGCTTACGGCCCTTCACGATGTTGACCAAATCCGCAGTTGTGTTCATCCTCCACAGTACTTCTTCATTGGTGACTTTGTCCATGGTATCTTCAGGATTCTTCTGTATAACTATAGCTCAAAAGCTTAAAGTTTTGATAGAGTTTCCGCCTTCAATGTCCACGTTTCTACTCCGTACAGAAGCACTGAGTACACATAACATTTAAGGAGCCTTGTTTTTGTTTCTAGGATGAGGTCATGGCCCTTGAACACAGAGCTCATAGTCAAGAATGCACTTTTTGACTTCCAATGCGACATTTAATCTCTTGGGTATAGTTCCCAAGCAGTTGTATTGTGAGACACGTTCAATTCTCATTTGGTTCACATACAGATTTGCTCCAGTTGTTTTCCTTGCTAATGATCATTAGCTTGGTTTTGCTAGTGTTTATATCCAGTCCATATTTTCTACTTGTTTCCGTTATTTTGTTCATTAAGTTTTGCTATGGTATTAGAAAACACTATTATATCATCTGCATACCGCAGGTTATTGAGCTTGATTCCATTTATTGAGATGTAGCTATTATGGGCAGGTATTTTCTGTCTTGATTAAACCCCAATTAAACAGATTTATGCGGTTAACTTTAATCAGCGCTGGTTACTTTCATCCCTGATTAGACTTGATCAAGAAACAGTCGATTAACTTTAACCAGCCAAAAGTAGTATTATTAACAGCTGTTTAAGGATAATCAACCCATTTTAACCTGCTTCTTCTTATGGTGCCCTATCCAATTAGTGGATGTTGGCGACAATTCTGGCATGCTCCTCTCGATCTTGTGTGGCTCTAAAGAGTGCATGGGCATCGAGGTTTGAATAATCCCCTATGTTTTTAAGACATGAGTATTTCTTTCTTCAGATGCCCCGTGTTCCTTCTATCTTCCCTTCCATAATAAGCTTTAAGAACTGGTACTTGGAATTTCGAAATATATGACTCAGATAAGCAGTTTTTCTTCTTTTTATTATTGGCAGCAATTCTCGTTCTCTGTCCATTCAATTTAATATTTCGACATTTGTGTGATCTGTCCAGGGAATTTTAAGTAGTTTTCTAAATACCCACATTTCAAAGGCCTCCAATCAGTTCATCACATTGGCCTTTATGGTCCAAGTTTCTACACCATATAGCAGTATGGAGTAAATATAACATTTTACAAAGCGATATCGAAGCGTTAAGTTAAGGCTGCTGTTGCATAGCAAGGTTCTCATATTAGTAAATGCTGTTCTGGCTTGCTCAATCCTGCTATGTATCTCTGTCTGGATCTAGATCTTCAGTTATCCAACTACCGAGATATCTGAACTTAAGGACCTTTTGGATGTTCTTATTGTTTACTCTTATATTTAAGCATAGTGAAGATTACTAATAGTCTATCCGTTGATTTTGATTCCACCTTCAGTGTCACTTAAGACTCTATCTAAAATCGTTTCAGAGTAAAGATTAAAAGGGAGGTGTGACAGAACACAACCCTGTCATACACCTTTTTCGATTGAGAAATATGTTGTAGATTCCAGTTCTACTCTTACAGATGCCACTTGATTCATATAAAGGTTCTTTATGATTTTAAGCTCATTCTTACCTATCAAACGTTCCTGGAGCAATCTTACTAATTCTGAATGATTAACACTGAATGATTTTAACCTTACATTTATAAAATAAACTTATCTATTTTCGTTTTGTGGGTGAGTGAACTATTATTTTTGGCAAAATCTACATTTTATATAGACAAAATAGACCTTCACGAATTTGAGGAACATTTTGATGATGATAAAACAATAATATATTTTTTAAATAACGTCTGAACCTATATATGAGAACGAAAAAATTTGATGATAAGGAGTTTTTTGTTTCCATAAAAATACTGTGAGACTATTCATACAAGAGCTGGGTCCTGTCTTACGTCATATAAATCTTCAGTAAGTATATAATATTACCTTTCTTTCATTGAAAGACATGTTAAATATTTTTTTGCTCCATTTAATTTTTTAAATGAGACACCCTATATATATATATATATATATATATATATATATATATATATATATATATATATATATATATATATATATATATATATATATATATATTAATTTGTATTCTCATAATTCTTATTGTATTGGATTTTGGATTACTATACAGAGTATTTAACAAGTTATGAGCATTTTCATTTCGAAATCCCTATGCTTGTTGACTTTATTATATAAAATAGATAATTGTTTAAGCATTACTTCTTTATATACATGGTGTTGATTTCACAGGGATTTCAAAATAAAAATGGCCATAACAACTTGTTAAATACTCTGTATAATAATGCAAAACCCAATACTGTAAGAACAAGAATTATGAGAATACAAATTTGAAAACATATATAGGGTGTCCCATATAAAAATTTGTACGTTTGCTATACCACATAGTTATTAATCACCCTGTAGAATTCCACATATTTTCCAAGTATGGAGAATATCATTGCTTGCACGTTTTTTGGATATTCATATGGATATTCATTTGGATATACCATAATGGAATTATCGACAGATGTCGGACTCAACAACTCACCCTATATATATATATATATATATATATATATATATATATATATATATATATATATATATATATATATATATATATATATATACATATATATATACAGATATCTGTGAAGACATTTGGCCAGTTTTTATTTATATGAAACTTGAAAAATGTTGCATTTGTTCGTTTGTTTCTAAATCAGATAAATTCGTATTTTTTTAGCAATAAAAATAATAGAGACAATAAGACAGATGTAGACTGTTAGAAAAATAATCATAGATTTTATTTCTTCACTCATGAGGGAATATTTATTTCAGATTATATTGAGCAAAGGATCATTTTGATGAGTCAATTTGTAGACAAATTCAAAAATGCTAATGTCTAAAATAAAAATGTATTTTTTGTTTCATTGTGTACTTAACCCCCACCCCTCCCCCCACTTCAAAAATCGGTTACCAGCCCGTCTCTAATAAATAAAACTAGAAAAATTAAATCGAGGAAGATCGGGCAATGAAAGGCATCATTGGATATTTAATTTATATTTAACCAATTCCAAGTAAAAATTATTGCGCAGAAACCATGAATAGGTTCACTTTGATCAAGTTTTGTAATTCAATAAAAACTTAGTCTAAACAATATCAAAACAAGTCTTTAAAAATGCTATGTTTATTCACTTCAAAAAAAAAATGTCAACAAGAGTCTAGAATCACCTAATTCTTACTTATTTAGTAGTAAAAAAAAACAAAAACTCACAAATATCATACAGGGACCAGTAAAGCTGGGTTTCACAGAAAAAGGTGGTTCTAAAAATGGCTGGTAATCACTGATAAAAAAGAAAAATTTACAAAGAATTAAAATTAAATTACGATTTATTGAACGAAAATGTAGCTTTGCAAGTAATTTTGCCAACAAATTACAGATAGATGTAAAATTACACCACATCAACGTCGGATGCCGGTTGACAGGGCGTCGGGCGTTAGATAAGCTTTATATTTGTTTAATAACTGATGGTCCAATATGATAAATATATTCATAAAATATAAAAGCGGGGATCCCCAGTAGACAAAGGATGACGCCTGCGTTCTCGACCCCGCTGTCTTACAACCGGCTATTATTATTTATCAAGAGCAGTATTTGTTTTTACTGCAATAACGACCTGAAACAAAAACAAAATAAGTTAATTGTCAGTTTATTACAGCATAAAAGTAGTTAATTAAGCATATTTCTAACAAAAACCATATAATATAATCTAATAATTTATTGTAAAAGACTTAAAACGTGATGCTGATCTCTTTGCTCCATCCCTGACCAACTCATAACAAAAAGTTGATAATTATTTCAATTTTATTTTGTAACATATTCATTGAGATGAACAGTCTTTCCATCTATGTTTTACCATTTCTAATGATTCTTGAAAGACAAGTTTGACTTCTGCAAACCACTAATTTTCTGCATAATGTAAAGAAAATCTTTTACCACATAAGTACTCTTTAGTTTTGGAAATAGTAGTAATCGCTGGGGGTCAAATCTGGAGAATATAGTGGATGACTAATAATAAAAAGCCTGTTTCAAGATTGCAACTGTTATAATGGCAGATCTGTGACCGAGTACATCCTCCTGATTTCCTAGATAACACATTTTGTCATCATTGACGAAATTCCAAATTCCATTCCAAAGAACAGAATCATATGGAGATGACATCTGAGGTTTAAAGTAATGATAATATAAATAAAAATAATAATAGCATTCCAAACGTAAGTACCAATCAGGTAATGTAGATTTTTTCGGAAATTTAACGATTAAGGCAATAAAATAGATAAAAGTAAATATAGTTCACCTGAAAAAGACAATTTATCAATGGCAAACAAAAACTCCTCTGATTTACCATTAATACTCGAATTAACTATAAATATTTACAAAATTATACAGGTGCTTTCCAGGTCATAATTGAAAATATACATGTTTAATGCAATTAAGGTTGGAGAAATGTTAAAAAATTGGCCAGAACTAGACAATAAAATAAAGAGAATTGATTTGGCAGAAAACATTGAAAAACAGTAGTTTTTGGAGAATCTAAGTGGGCTAATTTTCTAGTAGACCAAAATAAATCAAAAAGTTTTACCGAACATAAACTTGAGGCTTATATACCCAAATTTATGATTCATCACCAGGGGATTTTGAGAGATATTGATAAAGATATTTCAGTTGGAGATATAAAGGATCAAATTAAAGACTACAATTTTCCTTGTAAAGTTACAGTAGTAGAAGTCAAAACACTAAGAAAAACTGTTGAAAATAGCACTACAGTTTATGTTTTAAGTAAAAGTGTCATTGTGACCTGAGAAATATGGAAATATGTGCTTGGCGGAGGAAGGCAATGGATAGGGACGACTGGAAAAAAATTCTTGGGGAGGCTAGGACCCACACAGGGTTGTAAAGCCAAAATGATGATGATGTCATTGTGACTTTTAGGGCACAAAATTTACCAAAATATTTGGTTATATTTGTACATTTGTACAAAAAGTAGTATTATGTTATAATTGCTATCCTTACGGACATATGGGTGGACAATGTCACTGTAAAACTAGACTTCAAATGTCACAGTGAACACTTATCCTCCAAATTCACAGAAAAACCAATCAATAAATATCTTCAGTGTAAAGTAGATCATTCAATCCAAAATTTTCAATTATACCCTGAATACCTCAGGCAAAAAACTATTTAAAGATATATGTTTTTGCAGCCTACCCCCATACTCTCATAACTACACTATTCACAAAAATCCAATCAAAAGGCCCAGACCTCAATCACCAATCTATCATTGTATTGATGAAGTAAACAAAATAACTAAACCAATTGGGGTATTTTAGGTAAAGAATCTTATCGAGGAAAAAAAAAGAAGTCTATATTTTTATGAATAAAAGAAAAAATATTCCAACCAAAATTACATTGGATACTGCACACAAAGGCATATGAGCATCCATAAAATACCTAGGAATGTATTTGGATAAATAAATAGACATGGACAAATCACAGATTATCTAATCATAAAAACAGAAAAAGGAATTAACATCTTACGGTCAGTGTATGGAACAAAATGGGGATCAAATCCAAATGTAGCAATGGTTGTTTCTTTTACGATCGAGCTTCAAAAAGTCAACTAGAAAAATGGATCACATAGTAAATAAGTATCTAAGGCTATGCCTAGGGGCTTTAAAAAGTACACCAATTGATTGCTTATTTGCTGAAGTAGCTCAAACTCCACTAAAATATCATCGAAAGATTTTAGCTACCAATTTTATATATAGCTGAATTAAGTTTCAAAAAAAGCTACTTAGTCCAAAAAATCAATATACTGTTTACATCTGATCTTACCCATAGTTATTGGAAATCAAAAAAAAGTTATTACTGACTATTATTGAGTCATACTATTTAATACATAACATAATAGAAGAAATACACTCTTCAGATATAGATCCATTATATAGCAGAAATATTTACGTCCATCCAATGACTGTGTTTTTCTCAATGACTACTCAATTTTAGAATATGTCAGTAATACCACATTTCGAATGCTTCTAGGGGCAGTCTATTTATAAGAGAAAATGTGACATAAAGATAAACAATTGTTTTCATTTATAAATTGATCAAAGGTTGCATAAAACAGCTTTAAACCATCACTGACACGATGACACACATATCTTAACTAATGAATAATTCAGGTTCATTACCACATGTCATATTGTGAGCCAATGATTGCCTACATTTATAAATATTAATGCATTAAGTTGGTCCATGCTCAAACACTATTAGACATTTCAATTTAATGTTGATCTTATTATTTACATTTTTCAAAAAAAAAAAATTAATAATAATTCAGAAAAGTTTTTATAACTTGTCATTGAACATATTATTAAGACAATTTTAGAAAGAGTTAAAAAGTATATTGAGTGATGTGTTTCCATGGGAGCTTCTCCTGTTTTCTTCTCTGCCTAAGTAACAATATTCAAACTTTTGTTTTTGCAGAGTATACAAGCAAAAGTTACTTGTAATCATAAAATGGCTTTCATGCAAAAATATGTTAAGTGATTAAATTAAATGATCATATTAATAAAATCTAATATTTTAGTGTATCCAATTCTTAGTAAGCACAAAATGATCAATTTCATATATGCTTGTGGAAAAGTTGGATTTTACTGTATGTCCCTTTTGACACCCAAGTTTACATGGAATATAAATTCAGGTAACACAGGGACCACTAGACAAACAACCAAATAACCTTAATTTATTATTTATTTTATTTTACTTATTTTTCTGCCAAATGGTCTCATTCTGAATAACACTTTACATAATCATTTTTCAATTTATAAAAGAAAATAAACTATTTTTAACTTTCCACAAGATTGACTATCGTCTACCTTTTCTATTAATATTTATATAAAAAAATTAAGAATCACTTTCAACCTGAGATTAAATTTAGGAAAAATAAAATCTTAATCTTAAAATTCAGATTAAGATTAGGATTAAGATTTTATTTTTAATGTTATTATTTCCTGTTCTAGTTGGTATTATTCCCATAAGATTGAAAAACTGAGATGTCACAACTCACAGGAGTCTAGTTCATTTTTTAATCATATACAGCTGCAAAATTGTATTATGTGTATTAAACTAAAAACAGGCAACTTAACCTGATATTTATAAACGGTATGGTTTTGATTGCGATATTTTGGCATATTTAATCTGAGATTGTTATATTACGTATTATTAACTGACCAAATATATATGTATATATAAAACTTACTTCTTCACCACATGACTTCAGTACAGTACATAATATATCCTTGCCAGCAGCATGTTCTGAGCGTACTTGAGCTCCAACTTCACCATCTGGAACTTTTAAATCTTCACGTAATTCGCCATTATCAGACATAAGGGATAAATAGTCATCATCAGAAATATCTGTCAACTGATAATCTTCACGTTTAACGTGAGGTACATCCATGTTGTGTGTAGAGGGACAAATATCTTCATATTTTTTACCTACACAAAACAACATTATTAGTCAACAATTTTTGTCATTAAAAACAAAATAATTTTGGTATTTTTATAAATATATTCATACAGTATATCTACGAATGGGGTGGTTAAGAGGAAAAATTTTATTTTTAGTGAAAAATGTCATTCTTGAAAAAGTTTTTCTGTTCTAAAACTCAATAAGTTTTTCAAAACTTGCTTCATATTATAGTCAATTGTATCTAAATCCCTATGAATTGTTGCACCAAGTTCAGAACTGTGATAATAATAGAGTAAGTGGCATTTACTTCAATAATCTATTGAGTGATATTTTCAATATACTAAAGTAATTGTGAACTTTGGTAAATAATTTTAAGATTGTCATTATTTTTAAACAATGCTAACTCTTCAACAAAAAATATATCTTGTCAGGTGTTATGACATTGGGGTTGTTTTGTACTGGTTGACCATCCAGAATTTTCATGAAATCTAAACAGTCGACATGATAATAATTGTCAATACTTGGCTTGAATACATAAGAGAACAATATTAAATGTTTATGTGCTCCAAAAATGTTGGATTTTTTTTATGTATGTATTGAAGAAAGCCCTAATTAAGATTAAAAAACCAGCACAACAAAATATCGTTACCAAAAAATGACACACAAAATTCTCCTGACAAAAACAAAAGTGTCCAGGCGGACCACACAAAAAGCCCTGCCTTGAAGTAAGGCCACAAAATAAAAAATAATTGTTTCTTATTCTGTTCTAAGACCTATCAAAAAATATCAAATATATGGTTGATTGTATGCCATATGATGCTGAAAACACTTTGCTAGTTGTAATTATTCCTATTCTAAGGATAAAACTCATACATTTTAGTTCTAAAGTATAATGGGCAGATGTGCTTTGTAAGACATATATTTTTTAACAATAAAATATTTCACATCTTTAAGACTTTTAAAAATTGGTCATAAAACATAACTCTGTATTGGCTTACCTCATAAATAAATAAAATAAAGTTAAAACTAATACTCCATTGGTAGCATCATACTGATGAACTCACTAATATTTTAAAACAATTTAAACTGATGGTGAAGTAAAACTGGTGTAAATGAAAATATTGCAGCCAATAAAATAATCTTAAAAATATAAGACAAGTATTTGCAACAAAAAATAATCTCCTTGACTTATCTTTTATTTAAAATATAGATAAGCCAATATTAGTAATGAATAAAAATAATTGGTAACTGAATAATGAAACAAAATTAAAAAATGATACACAAACAACTATATTACTTATAAAATGTTTGTTCAAATACTATCTATTTTGAGATAAAGTTTGATGACACCTGTATGAGTCACTTGAATCAACAAATAATTCTATTGTCAATAAAATTTTAAAAATCAACTTGAAAAAGTTCAAGGTCTGTCTCCAAATTTTAGTAAACACCATATGATGGACTCACATGTTCTTGTGGAAATTTGGAATATGATGTTTGTCTCTTTTGACACCCAAACATAAATATATTTTGATGCTCAGGTAACACAGAGACATGTTCTAACAACTAGCTATCTGTTAAAAGATTATTTTTTATCAAATGTATTGGTTATTTTTAAATACTTAGTTGTAAAGGTCAACAGATAGTGAATAATTAGTGTTTGTGTGTGATATGTAACTTTTTGCAACATGAGTTTAAAATTATCAACAGGATTACATTAGAAAGTTAAAAATTGAATTAACTTCAGATATAATGGAAATTTACTTAGTACAGAATTTGTACAAGACAAAATACTTTTAATTTATATTTAAAACACTCTTATCATAAAATGTTTTTACATTTTATGATAAAATTACTTTATTTAATCAACTTAAAGAATGTTAATTATTTTTTCAATTAGAAGATTCAGTTGAAAAGAAAATGATTAATGAAGCAGATTAGATAAAAAATGTGAAACCGAAAGAAATTTCTTGTAAAATCATTATAAAATTTCACAAGAAAAAACAATTATAAAAATGACCTATGCTATGAGAAATAATTTTACACAATAAAATAAAAAATCAAAAGCTGAAAAGTTTAAAGAAAAACATATTTGGTGATGAGATAAATTTTTGAAGAAAGTTCCTTTATTTCATCACATTAAATACAGTACTAAAGAATCAATGCTACAGTGTTTCCAGTTGTGACTAGTTTTCAGCATTGGACAATTATAATTTAAACACAAATAGTAAAATAATAAACCTAATATCTGCATATTTGCAGTTAATTTGTAAGTGGTTCTAATTCAAAGATAAAGTTCTGTATTTCAATCATATGAGTAATTGATATTTTTTACAAAAAAATATATTGTAACTAAACCCCAGGAAATTTAACAATAAACTGTAAACAGTTGTGTATTCTAATAAATAAACTAATATCATCTCTGTGTTCATATGTAAACATATATCTATTTCGATTATTATACAATGAGGTTTTTGATACATTCTCAACTTCTTGAAATAACAAAATATTAAGCCTGTCTAAAATAATAAACTAAATTTCTCCAAAAAGTGTTAGTCTAGTTTTATATGTGCAGTGAAGCTATAGTTTTTACATATTTGCTCACAAGGATAATTTTCAAACTGAATCATAAACGAATGACTGATATGCCAAAAATACATATTACTAAATGTGTGACCACATAAAAAAGATGCAAAACATACTAGACACATATCTTAAGTTTTGGATCTGATTTACTTACTTAAACATTATGAAATAAATATATTTTTGCAAGGGCATAAATACAATCTATAAAACTGAAAATATACATAAAAATTACACACAAAGTACTCACCTGAGAAGATATCAATACCAACCAAGTGGACTTTAGCATGACCGTGTTTACCAGTTTTGGATGTGGACATTTCAACAATCTTACATGGTCTAGACTTCAACATTACGAAACCGTTTTTACGTAGGGCTGAGCATTGCATAGGGTAGGTTGCAGAGGCTCCAGAGTCTCCAGTTTCAAAATGTGAGTCATCGAGATTATCTGCCATTTTTACTATTAGTTATTGTTTCAACCTTGCAAGCTGTAATTGAAAAACATACTTGAAAACTACAAAATGGACAGATTATTTTCAGATATACTTGATATCCACAAAATATTCCAAATTAAGATTTCATTTCTCCTTTAGGCCTAAGTGTTGAGCATATGTGTACAAACAGTGAAAATTATTGTATTTCTTGAAATTTTGTTCAGAATAATATGTATATTAGGATTATTTGTAAAAAATTTATAAACCAAAATTTAAATGCAAATGGTGGCCATCCTGGAGAACCAGAATAACATTCTTAATTATTTTAGATTTACTTTATATTCGCAACAATTACACCAGTATATCTGATGGCACAAAAAACAACTTCTATAAGGATACAATGTGTTTGAAAATATTCTTATTTTGAGGTGTACATAATCGTTGTACACACCTTCAAAGATGAGCTACGAAAACAAAAGTAAATAGCAAATAATATACTTGATTTTCATAATTATATATACTTTTCTTAATTTTTTTTCTGTCAGTGGATTTTCACAGTATGCACAGTAAATATAACATTAGCATTCATTGAGAAACTGTTTTAGCAGCACTAAGTTGTTATTTGTCGATACACTAATTTTTTATCTCGCAAATGTTAAAAAAAACAAGCCTTATTCTAGTGTCCACGCGGCATAAAACCATGTGGAACTTAGCACTGACCTAGTCAAAGAACTACACAACGAAGCTCTAATTTCTGAGGCACTCACTTATCCCAAAACTGTGCAGAAACCAAACAACTATATTCTGTACTAAACTGTTTAAGATTTGTAATGAACTATTCAAAATTTGTTAATAATCTAATGCAACATGGCGCGAATATAGCCAAATCATGGGCTGTCAAACAATCAGTGTGTGCCTGTATCTATTTTTTATGAAGGTACGCAAAAGAAACACAAGCTAATGCTATTAAAGTATACATGGTATTGGCACTTTTAAAAAACTTTACAAAACACTACCTTTAATTTTGAATTTACTTAATAAATAGAGAAAAATTCGGTACTCACATGTGATCAAGATGGAAACTAATCCAAAAGAGGCAAAATGGGCATGCGTCCCAAGAAATAAACGGTTCCGTTTTGGTTTAGTGATGGGCGAAATTCATCGATATTACCTATTCGATGGTTGAAATCTTCACTCTCGATACTAACTTCCCGAAACATCGATATTATCATTAGTTGTGTTCGCGGAGACAGTCCCTGACTAGTTTTGGATAAATTTCGGACCGATTTGGGATTAATGTTGTGCGCTGGCGCGATTAGTTACTAGTTTTCAACAGTCAATTCTCCGCGAACGATTTCCGGACGTTTCTGATTGTTTCTAACCCCAAAACATCAACAAATTTTTTTGTTTATATGTACAAGGGGGAACACAGAAGTGTGACAACATTTTATATTAAAGACGATATTGCAAAAATGCGTAAGTAAAAAATAGGGTACTAGCAAAGAATATATATATTCTTTGGTACTAGTGTAGTAGTAAGACAGAACGATGTCTATGGAGATGAAATTTATATCAATGACCCTGAACGTCCAGAATTTCTTCTAAATCCTCATCGCTGGATGTAAAATGATCGCTCATCTGTAAATAACAATAATTCCTTAATACCGATAAATGTGTTTACTGTTTTTAGTTCCATATTTATAATGTAATAAAATATACTTTCTTTTTAATCTTTTTTATTTATATCGCTAAAAAGATGGAAGTTTTAGTTACATTTATTTAAAGATAAAGAACGTAAAGATTCTATTGTCATATCTTAATCTTAACAAAATAAATAATAGGTTAGCTAGTATTAACCTATTCAATTAACACTAACGATTGGCCAAAAAAATCTGACAATTTACAGTTTCTATAGCGCTTGCGCTAACTAAAAATCCACACTTTAATCCATGAACCAAATGGACTGATCATGAACCAGTTAGAAACACTCCGCGAACATCGAACTCTTTGTCAAAGTCCCGGATTTTTAACACCGCGAACGCTTGAAAGCAGAACTGCGCATGCGAATCAGTCAGAAACCAGTCAGGGACTATCTCCGCGAACAAAACTATTATGACCTCCCCTCCCCATAATAAAGAAATACGTGGTTTGAAACTTTTTAAGGAATAACAATTTCAATATTATGTAAATTATAAATTACACACACTTAACTAAATTACTTCATATTGTTAAAACATCTTTTCTAAAATATACCAAGCCTAATTTGCACATAATACTTTTTTACATAGTAATTATTAAAATGTGTACTATTAACGTATTTCAAATAATTAATGTCTCTGCTATCGACGATCATGATTAACCACATTCGGTATTACCCTGTGTTACGTATTTTGATTAAGTTTTAAGTTAAAATTAAACCATAAGATAGTTAAATCATTAAAAATATCGATTGTTAATCGAAACTATAAACCAAGGGTAATGACATTGACGTTAGCGTTGGATATTCTATCCGTGTTCCGTTTTGATTGAACCTACTCAAAAGCGCAAAATTCAAATTTACGAAACGGTAATGTTTTGAATTTTATGTGTACATAAAATCAAAATATTTGTCGAGGGAATTTTAACAGGTAAATGATTATTTATTTATTTAACGATTATATAGTTAACTTATATTCCTAATTTGAAATATATAGTTTTATATGTACATATTGAAAGTGTATTCCTTCTTTTTTCCTGTAAAGAGTCTGTTATAATCCAATCATACTGCAGCCAGAAAGTGTTTTTTATAAAAGAAGGTTTTTATTCTAGAGAATAGATGTTTTAGTTGCTTAAAAGTTTTGTTTTTTAATTAGAATATTTATATAAAATATCAAATAAATCGTCTGCAATAGAAAAATAAAGTAAATCGAGTATATCTCTGCACAGAATAAAATATAATTGCTTCTTATTATGTTCTCTTATTATGTTTCTCTAGTCTATTATAAAATATTCGTACACATAACCTTGTCACAGATTAATAAACAATTGTTATTTATTCTGTGACCTTGTATACAGTTTTGTATAAAAATTTGTAATTTTTATATAAAAACACCAAATCCACAGACTAAAACACAGATAATGTATCAAGTGTTTCTTTTTCTATGCTTAATCTAAAATCTTTTTATTCTTGTTTTTAAGATTAAATTTATATTATATTAAGAATAATACAAAAGCTGAGTGACGATTCACTAAAGGCCATAAAAAAAAGAACAAGAAATGTTGATATATGTTGTCATTTTTAATGTCAGTTATTAAAAGTATCAAAATAAATTTAAATATTAACCAAAAACAGTATAGATAAGAATTCGAAATGTATAGACCAGAATTGTTTTGTCATAGTATATTTAGTGATATAAGGCATCAAGAGGACGTAGAACGTTTTGAATTTCTTCAGCTTCAGCAAAAAGTTGCATCTCAATCTGATGATAGTTTTCAAGATGAAGATGTTAAACCTATAGTTAGTAGGCTTATTGCAAATGTAGTGCATGTATATACCTGTACCAGATAAATGAAGCTACATCATAATATCTGTATCCCTATGTCTCTATTATTCCACAGATGAATTCTCAGTGACATAACTCCCCTATTCTATTCAGAAAGTTTAGTATGTATTGCAAGTTCTTCATCCTTCTGAATTTTGTAATATATTATGGTACAGTTCAAAAATTGTTTTAAAGAGTTGTTCTCATTTACCAATAATAAATGCTATTTTTTTTTAAATAATTTTAGTTTTTTCAGTTCTCAATACCCAGAAGTTATTTCTATAATCTGGTAATGGTTGCATATATTTCATATGTCTCTTTAAATTTCTATTCCCATATTTTTTTAAACTGCCTCTTCCATTTGTACAAATGTTTATTAAATATCCCAAGTGTTTATATTTTTGTTAGTGTAATATATTTCTAATATCCATAATTGTTTTAATAAAATGTTTCTAATTTTATTTTTCTTGATGTTTCACCTATTTCTTATGTAAACCTGATAAATTAGAAAGAGAGGCAGGGACTGCTTTGTATCAGTTTTCTCTGTCACACTGCAGGAATTATTTGTCTTGCCTTATTGTTTCTTTTTTTTTTAAATCCATATTGTCTTTTTACTGGATTTTTTGTGAACTTGTATTTCTCGCTGTTTTATGTTTATGCCTTTTTCTCCATAATTATAAAATATTTTATATAAGTCCTCTTTTACCTATATATCTTCTAACAGAGGTTCCAATATCTACTTACTAACCAGTTGTCAGTCAGAAAAGTTGGATGCCTTGATTTTATTTTATTTTTATATAGTTCATCTATTATAATGCTAAACAAAGGAAAATCACTCTTAGAAACCAAGTTATACCATTGGTTAACCTCACACTATTTGTAATTACTTCAGATCAGAGACATATAATACAAATAGACTGAGTGCTACAATACATTCCCTTTCCTCCAGTGTGACAGAGAAAACTGATACGAAGCAGTCCCTGCATCTCTTTCTAATTTAACAGGTTTATCAACCACATGACTTAAATGGCCACATGGTCGATAGACCTGACACATTAGAAAGAGATGCATGGGCTACTTTGTGTCAGTTTCTCTGTCCAACTGGGCGAATGTGACTGTATGGGAGCAGTCAGTCTATTTGTATTATATGATTTTGCTTCAGGTATTAATTCAATTTCTTTCTTTTGATTTTATCAAATGCCTTTTCTACAGCTACAAAGCTTTAATTTTGAGAACATTTCCATTATATGACTTTATTTACATAGAATTCATTTTAGATTAATAATATTGAGAATGAATCCCAGACTGATTTAAATGATTCAAGGAAAGGTAAACAGCAGAAATGTAATGTCTGTGACAAGGTTTTGTCTTCAGCATCTAGCTACTATGTACATATGAAAAAGCATTCTAATAATAAACCTTATCAGTGCATACAGTGTGATGCATCTTTTTGTAGGAAACCATATTTAGAGGTAATATTTTCTTTTAATTAAAATGTCTATTAAATTTTTTATGTGAAATACAGGTAATTCTTTTATCTACAGTTGATTCAAGTATATAAATACCCAAGTTCTAATGAAATAGGAAAAATGAAATTTTATTAATATTTTTATAAATCACAATGCTCTAATTGCGGCCCTGGTGTCACAATAATTTTAGAAGTCAAATTAACCACTTTGTCAACAAAGTTTTTCCCATATTGCAGGCGACTATTATTAGTGTATTTATAATTGTTTGAGATATTTGTTTATTGTGTATATGATATATGTTTATAAGGAAGCGTACTAGGACCAGCAGTAACACAGAAGTTGCTACTTTTGCAGACTACACCGCAATACTGGCCATTGGCTTTGTCCCACAAAGGAATCAGAAAATTTACAAAAAAACCTAAATAAAATAGAAACTTGGCTAAAAGGTGAATTAGAGTAAATGAGACCAAGTCAACACATAAAACGAGGTGAATACCCTCCAGTAACGCTCAATGGCAGGCAATTAAGTAAGCCAAATGACACAAAATATTTAGGTATCCATGTTGACAAACGACTAACCTGGCAGAAGCACATCTTCCAAAAGAAAACAACTGGGCATTTAATTTAGACATATGTACTGGTTGATTGGTTGAAACTCTAAATTAACAATGGATATCAAACTGCTTATATACAAAGCGATCCTCAAGCCCATATGGACATATCGTATTCAGCTATGAAGCACCACTAGCAATTCTAATCTTCTATCCTCCAACGCTTCCAGATTAAAGTTTCCAGTTAAGGTCTATAGTAAATGCTCCAAATGCTCCTTACATCCTCCTCTATAGAAAAAGATCTGGAAGTGCCTTCGAGAAAAGAAGTTGTAACAAGTTACACTATCAAATATGGTGAATAGATAAAAGTGCATCCCAATGAACTCGCGAAGCAGTTATTCAATGACAATAATAATGAAGTGTGTTGGCTGAAACATTTTAAACCAAAAGATCTACCAAACAGATTTAATGTTTAAACAAATCCAACTGTATTTTAAATTCTACCTTAATTATGTAATATGTAGTTGTGATTGTGTTTTATTATTTTATTGCTTTTAACTTACATACTTTTTAATTAAACTATTCATAATAAATTAGTAACACTTGCAGTTGCTAAATAAAGAAAAGGAACTCTCCATTGGAAGAGGCTCCTACACGCTATGTAAACAAACAAATTATTTATTATTCTTTATTTTTAGATAGATTGTAATTTTAATTGGAGTTAAAAAAAATCAGCAGTTTTGAAAACGATTTTTAGATTGGAAATCGAAATGTCAAAAAAATATATAGTGGTTTATTACGATTCATTGTATTTTATTGCTATATATATATATATATATATATATATATATATATATATATATATATATATATATATATATATATATATATATATATATATATATATATATATATATAAATTCAGTGAAAAACATGTTACAAGAAAATATTTTTAACACCATATAATATAATGTCAAAATCAATATATTTTCTTATATATAATATAGTCTTACTAACTTTTCAGGTTCACATGCGTACTCACACAGGAGAAAAGCCCTTCGAGTGTAATTTATGTCAGAAACGATTTACCCAAAAATCTAGTCTCAATACTCACAAGCGAGCACATACAGGTTTAAGGCCCTTTGCCTGCGACATATGCTTTAAAAAATTTTCTGTTAAGTCTTACCTAATAGCACACAAGTGGAGCCATGCTGCGTCAAATGGAATTGCATGCGCAATTTGCAATATGACGTTCAACAACAAAAATTTATATATGATTCATACACAAACTCACAATTCGGTAGTGTTTGGATGTGATGATTGCCATAAAATTTTCGCGAAGGAATCGTTTTTGATTAGGCATAAAACTAGGGTACATAATAAACCTGCTGCAGAAGAAAGTAGCTAAATGTTTGTAAAATTCATGTAGGATTTTTCCTGCCGCTTTTATTGCACGTTATTCATTGGTTATTAAGCTACGCTCTTATGACTGTATATAATTGTCTAATCATAAGCTCTAATAACTAAACGATATTCGGCGTTTTCCAACTTTTCAAAAAACTCAAAAACCACTTATTTTTTGCGACCATGCTATTTTTGCTGGTAATTTTGACAGTCGTCATGTGTTGGATGACAGATCTCAAAATTGAGAGTAATTTGTTTTCACTTAACGAACGCGTTCTGTCGAAGGCTAGATTAATGTCTATTAATGCCCCCGAATCTTTTTACAAACTTGTAATCACGCGTATCCAGATCTAATCATTCGAATTCGATTATTTATGATTTTTGTATATATCTACTGTAGATTTTAAATTATTAAGTGAGAGAAAGTAGAATTTGCTATTTATGTGGAGATACAATCTTGTCTGTGGTAACGTGCAATACAATTAGTAGGGAAAATGAATATATGGTAGTTTGTTTAATGAGTACTGTACTGGATACTAACTTTAGATTTAAGGTTATTTATTTTGGACTGTTTATTTATAAAAATAAATGTTATGAGTATTTATAAATAGGACGTAGTAGTAGTATATAAGTAGTATAATCTTTATTTTATAAAAGTTAATTTTGTTAAAGTTATTTGATATTTTGTAATGACATCCAATATTAAGTTTGACTATCTCGTTAAAACATTTCAAAGGACTAATAAAAAGCTACTACATTACACGAATTTTTTTTTCCAGTTTCTAAAACACCTAAAAACGCATCCCACATCAATGTTATAATTTGGTTATTCTGTCTGTCTTTCCGTAATGAAAACCCCAGCGCCACCTATCCACAAAAACTACTTCCACCCGTGGAGAAACCACTATTAGACAAGTGTCAAACACGAGACTATAGATTATTTGTAAATATACTTTATTATTAAAGAATTACTAAGAGTACTTTGCACCATACACAAAAAAGGAGATATCTTTGAATGCACTAACCACAGAAGAATTACGCTTCTAAATGCAGCGTATAAAATATTTTTCACAGTACTACGTCACCGTTTGGCACCATATGCAGAACGAATACTAGGAAAATACCAGGCTTGTTTTAGAGGTGGTAAATCGGCTTGGTTTTTGACTTAAAAATAAGCAAAGCGTTTGGTATCTGCATGAACTATTACTAATCGTTACCCTTTCGGCACTGGTTTTCGTAATCCATTGTTACTGTGATAGGTCCAAGCTTGTTGATTATTGTGGGAAGAATGAATGTATGTTTCATCCATATAGATAATAGGTCGACCCTCCTCACGGTAATGTTTAATATATCTCAAGAAAATTGTTGTTAGCTCTCGAATTGTATGTCGCTCCATAAGTAACTTTTAGACGCAAACTCTCTACCACCGTCAAACCGCAAATCTTCTTTAAATTGTAGATGTAAGCGTTTGAGCGTGGGTGCTTTTTTTTTTCCTGTAAATATCAATTGTGAATTTGTCTTAGAAATATTCTCACATTAACATCATCTAACTTGAATTTTTTCGAAGTTTTTTTTTGCCTGTGGTTCAAGACCTATTTAGCCAGACAATTGGTTGAATACGTAAAAACAATGAACTCCTACACTTCCTTTAAATTCACGACAATTTCCTAACCGTTCGTTCATTCACTCAATTTCCTAATCTTCCCATTTTAAAACACTATTGGGTGACTATACAAAAAATATTGAACAGGAACAAACGCTTCACGCCAAGATGCGACATACCGACTTTTTTTACACAAACAATACAGGCAACGGTTAAATATAAATGACATAAAGGAAAGACAATGGGAAATACAACTAACGTCCTACCATTTCGGATTCACACAAAACTGAAAAAGGCAGTTTAGATTTTCCGTTTGGTACGTTTGACAAATTCCCATAAAATCGATCTAATAGTTAGATTTCGACTACCTAAATAGAGAATAGAAGCAACGTTCTGCGGTAGTATGATTTTTTGTTATGATATGGCTTGAAATAAAAATTTTATGGCTTCTTAATTATACCGACTTTGAAACATCCAGTGGTTAAGGTCGTCATAACTGCCATTACATTCACATACAGGTATGGAAATAATTTTTCGGAACATACGAATATCAATACAATAAGTAGATTTCTTGATTTGCAATTAACCAGTGTACATTTCAAGATAACGTCGCGATGTGCCGTGTCTAATTCAATTGTTCGACTGGATATGCTGTACCCACTGAGTTCTCTGATTTGTAATTAACCAGTGTAAATTAAAATATTATAACGTCGCGATGTTTTAAAATTAATTCATTTGTTCCATTGTAATCCTTATTACAAGTCGATTATAGTCGAACAAATAAATTCATTTTAAAACATCCCGACTTGATATTTGAAATTTACACTGGTTAATTGCAAATCAGAGAACTCAGTGGGTACAGCATATCCAGTCGAAAAATTGAATTAGACACGGCACATCGCGACGTTATCTTGAAATTTACACTGGTTAATTGCAAATCAAGAAATCTACTTATTGTATTGATATTCGTATGTTCCGAAAAATTATTTCCATACCTGTATATCAGTTTCGGAAAGTTTTATTTTATATAGGTGGACGTTTACTGTAGCATGTCCAAAAAGGCATCTACAAAGGTACATAGTATAAATTTTCCGAGAGATGGGGTTTCTGTCACCTGGGGGAGTAGATGGAAGAGTTGGATATATACTGCAGTATGTATTTTTGCTACTGTTAGTAAAGGATTGCCATTCAATTTCCCAATTAAGTCTAACATGTTTCTTCCTAGCTGAAACTAAATCCCATTTGGGCAACTCGTTGTATTCTATACAACGTTAATATAAATTAAATATCGTTTAAAATATAAAATGTGCTATTAATTATCCAATCCAACGCAACGCCTTGAAAATGGCTACCAATTCAGATGTGAATATTGAGCAATCTGATTTTAATTTGTACTGAAAATAATCTTAAATATTGTCTGTAAATTTCACAGCCAACCCCAGCAGGCGATTTTGAGCCATAGGTATAAATTTTACAAAAATGTAATGACGGTATTAGATTTTTGTTTTGATACAGGGCAGCGACAGCCGCTTATACGTAATTCGACCTCTTTAGGTCTCCTCAGAGCGGTCGAAATACGTATAAGCGGCTGTCGCTGCCCTGTATCAAAACAAAAATCTAATACCATCATTATGTTTTATTACTTTACTCCGTTTGGAGTACCAGAAACTGAATTCACTACGAATTTTGACCATGATGAACGGCATGTGGAATGCAATTTTAGATTCCCTTGCCGAGTAACTTATCAAGCTGTTTGCTTCGCAAGTTTTAGGAAGCACAGTGGTAAAAATTTGAATTCGGTTTCGCTAGGTAGAAATCGTTTGATTTCTCTTTTTGTTTACAAGAATGGTTACAGTCTTCGAGCTTGTTCTGTACTACTAAATCTTCGTGAAAAATTGAAATAGATGAAGGAATTACTACAGCAGGTTTATATTCATATGGTACTTATATCATAATTGGAGTCAAAGAATGGAATCCCTTCTCTATTTAATGAAAATTGTGATAAATTCGAAAAAGCAACAGCTAGAGTTTTTATTTGCCCACCATTTGTTTGTTAAATTTTCAACAGAGAGACAAGATATTTTTTGTAATAAGCTGTTTGGATTATTAAACTGGCATTTAAGAATAAATTTTTCTGCCAAAAATAGACGTCTTAAAGGTGGCTCGTTACATTCTGCCAAAAGGGCTGGTGTGGTAGTAGATTTGAGAGGTCCTAGGACTAACTTTAAAGCTTTAGATTGTATTCGATCCAATTTAATCAAACGAGATTTTGTCGCTGATCCATAGAAAAATTGATCTGGTATATGCTCTGTAAAATAATAAGTTTATTTTCGGGTCTGCTCCCCAATCGTATCGATTAACGGCCTTAAGGACACTAATGCTTTTTCGAAGTTGTTTTGTCTCAAATGACGAAACTTCCCCCTTTTCAATATTTTTTCTTTCCTTCACAATGTTGTTTACCGTACCCAGATTAATACCAACTGCTTGTGCAACTCGTTTGTGTACTTGTGACAAAGGAACTAATGGCTCACTACGCTCCGTTTCTAATTTCATAAAATTTAGTACATCATTTACTATGTCTCGACTTTGTGCGCTTAGAATTTTATGTTTTAATAGCGATTTGAAATCCATATTCAAAAATGATTCCACCGACTGTACCAACTGTAAAAACAATTACATTTGCTCCTCGACGTTTGCCCGTCTCAAAAGTCCGAATAGCTATCATGATTGCTGACCTCCGCCGCGGAGATGGCACTTGAAGAAGAAGTTTGCCCAACGACTGATCGCTCTGGGTTTACTGAGCATCAGCACCATCATCATCATTTTGGCTTTACAACCCTGTGTGGGTCCTAGCCTCCCCAAGAATTTTTTTTCAGTCGTCCCTATCCATCGCCTTTCTCCGCCAAGCACTTATTTCCATATTTCTCATATCTTGGAATCTTGTTCTGGGCCTTTCTCTTCTTCTTTGACCAATAGGTCTATCAAGGAGCGTTTTTCTAGCTGGGTCGGTTTGCTCCATCCGCATTGCAGGGCCTACCCACCTCAGACGTCCTATCTTATTGTGTTTTATGATATCTGGTTCCTGGAAGTTGTATCGTCTTCTCCAGACACCATTCGCCTTAGTATTTTTCTTTAGAAACATCTTAACATGTTTTCATTGCTTTTTGTTAAAGTCTAGGTTTCCGAACCATATATTAGGACTGGGCGTATTATTTTGTAGCGATTTGAAATCCATATTCAAAAATGATTCCACCGACTGTACCAACTGTAAAAACAATTACATTTGCTCCTCGACGTTTGCCCGTCTCAAAAGTCCGAATAGCTATCATGATTGCTGACCTCCGCCGCGGAGATGGCACTTGAAGAAGAAGTTTGCCCAACGACTGATCGCTCTGGGTTTACTGAGCATCAGCACCATCATCATCATTTTGGCTTTACAACCCTGTGTGGGTCCTAGCCTCCCCAAGAATTTTTTTTCAGTCGTCCCTATCCATCGCCTTTCTCCGCCAAGCACTTATTTCCATATTTCTCATATCTTGGAATCTTGTTCTGGGCCTTTCTCTTCTTCTTTGACCAATAGGTCTATCAAGGAGCGTTTTTCTAGCTGGGTCGGTTTGCTCCATCCGCATTGCAGGGCCTACCCACCTCAGACGTCCTATCTTATTGTGTTTTATGATATCTGGTTCCTGGAAGTTGTATCGTCTTCTCCAGACACCATTCGCCTTAGTATTTTTCTTTAGAAACATCTTAACATGTTTTCATTGCTTTTTGTTAAAGTCTAGGTTTCCGAACCATATATTAGGACTGGGCGTATTATTTTGTAGAGTTTTACTTTTGTATTTCTTGATATAACTGTAGATTTAAAAAGGAGATTAAGTCCAAAATAGCATGTATTAGCCGTGCAAATTCTGCGATTTATCTCTGCGGTAGTGCCATTTTCAGTATTGACGAGTGTTCCCAGGTATACAAATTCGTTAACTGCTTCGATGGCGTCGTTTTCTATAACAAGTGACCATCAGCACCATTACGCATCCAAATCTCAAATACAAAGTGAATCCGGTGGTGCTGTAGTTTTTAGGTATTAAGACTCAATTCTGATCAAGTGTAGGTCTTTAAAATAAAACAAATCAATAGTCTTATCATTATATATATTAATCTCTCCTTATTATGTTTTCAAAATACACTTAACAAATTAATTAAAAAATATCTAAACTTATGATACAATAAATCTGGAACACACTTACGTATCACCCAGCTAATACTTTAAGGTTAATAAAAACCAATATAAAAATGTATCTACAGTTTTGAACCATGCATTGCTAATGTCGGAAATAAAACGTGAAATAATTAAAATTTAACCTTAGCATGCATGCAATTTTTTCAGATATAGAGTTTGAGAACGGTCTAATTTTTATTAAAACGTATCAGTATCTCCATTGTCATTCTATCACATATATATGTAAATAGAACCGGCAATAATGTAAAATTATTTCTGCACGTGATGATACTCATTTCTTGGGTCTCGGCTATGATCAGTTCACGCTTGAACTGTTTGGCCTATTTTTATAGTTTGTGTACTTTTGATGATAGAGAAAACGGAGGTAAGTTCGCTATTTCTAGTGGTATAAAATTGTTTTGTATGGTTTGGCAATAGTAATTTTAGGTATCTAGCATTTTAACTAACGCCAGCTTTTTTAAGATGGAGGATAATATTGAATGGGGTTGGAAAGAACGTACAAAAGAAAATTAGGCAGTAGGATTTTTGACAATTTTAATGAAGAATCAGACGTTAATCAGACGTTGCACGATGTATTGAAAAATGGATTCTCGCTAAGAAAGGCCGCAAAAAAACACAGATTAGCCGTCAATTGAGATTGATAATCTAACATTTTGGAGTCTGTTTATAATAAACAAATTGCTCTTTCGTTTGATCTTGGTTTCGTTTGGTATTTACGCAGGAGGGTCGCTTTCATTGTGGAAGTCCAAATTTGGTCATCGCGACTTCGATGTTGGCAGCTGTAAGAGAGCAATTTAGAGTCTGGGTGATTAATGTTGGTTTTCGTAAAGTTTTGAAAAACCGGCAAATTTTTCCCTTAATTCCATGTGTGTGGTGAGAAGATTATTTAAGCTTAAAATGCAGTGTGACAATCTTTGTAATGTGAGTTAAACACCGTTTGTTGTAAGCTGTATCCTGTGTCAAGGGATTTTATAACAGCGTCTGAGGCCGACATGGTTTTAAGTGGAAAATAAGCAGCCGACATAGAGTTTGAAGGATGGCATATTGTGATAATCTGAAGTCCAGTTTTAGTATTTGATTTGATTTCTCCCAGGATTAGTAGGCGTTCGCAAACGTTTCAATTTTTTGCATACCCCATCTCCAAGCCCAGTAATTGTTCAGTCCCCCCTTTTAGCCTATAAGCAAAATAATATTGTTACAGCCTACTGGAGACTAGCTTAAAGATAAAAAAACTCCAGAAAGTCGACCAGATAAAAGAAACCTAATATTAACACAGATGAAGAAAAGTTAACCACAGAAACAAGATGAATTAGGGTGGAACATAATAATACCAAAAATGGATACTTCTCTGTTACCTCTCTAAAATATATATTTGGATGGCCATCGAAACGAGATGGCGCAATAAGAAAAAGAATTCAAACAAATGCACATTCTAGAATATCTATAAATAATATCATTAAAATTTCCAATTCTTTCAAAGAAATTAGGTTTTTTCTATTTTATGTAAAACAATAAAAATACAGATATGTTGTTGTGTAAATAAGCCTTCAATTATGTTCCATCAAGACAGCGCACTCGAGCACAATTCGTAAAATTACTCCAATAGGGATGTTCACTAATTTTTAAATATTGTTAAATTAAAATAGGTTATAACATATATATAAAAACATAGCAAACATAAAATTGTTTAAAAATATATATTTCTTAAGATAAATCAATTCTTAATTTCAATTCTGATGGAGGCTAGAAAAACGGCTCCTAGCAGTGAGGCTACGGTGTGTGACGTCAGCGTGAATCACACCTATCATCACCGAAAGGCACAATTTGAGTTTGTGGGGAGAACGACTCCGTCTCCGAAACCAGGTCGAATATCTCGGCGTACTGTTCATGCAGACATTACGCTGGAGAGACGATACTGACAGAACCTGTAATAAGGTTAGGAGCCGACTCGGACTTCTCAACGCTCTTTGTGGCAAATTCGGCCGCACACACCCACGTACACTTATCCATACATACAAAACATTTATCAGACCGGTCATCGAGTACAGATCTTGCATTTGTGCTGTGATGCCCAAACATCTCAGCAATAGACTACTCACACTGGAAAGGAGAATCTTACGCCAACTAAACAGAAAACGATGCGACTATCCTTCCGCACTCATTCATCGCCTGTCGAATATCCAGCCCATCAATGAGAGGCTTTCCTCTCTGAGCAGGGGTTATACAATTCGCACCATCCGGGGCCAAAACCTCAGAGCCCAAAGCATCCTCAAAACTACCTGCTCATCCCTCGGCAATGTATTCAGAAGAAAACCTAAACCCAAACTCCCATTCCTACCCGCTATTCTGCTGGAACTCGCCAGCAACGAGCTCCCTGATGAATACATTGACATACAGGAGGCAACTTCCCTCTTTTACCGTCGCTTATTATAATACTAAATGTTCACTTCGAACTGACACCGACGGGGGGGATCGGTTTTCTGTGGTTTTCCGATCCCATTGCACAACGATACCCCGTCGATTTTTTGAGGTACCAGTCCACAGCTGCCCTCACGCGTCGCGACTCATACAATAATTTAATAAATTTTGTAAATTAATAAACATAAAAAATTTTCATATACTTACTAATTTTGTTTTAGACCAAAAATTCTGAAAGGAACCGTTTACTTGTATCCCTTTCGCCCCCGATTGTCCAGGACTAGTGAGAGCAGCAACAACCACCAACAAACACTACGCAGCACACCAGTGGACACATACCAAAATCCAGTGCCATACACCCAATACCAAGGAAAACACGTCCTGAAGAGGCAAAAGCCTAAAACGGGACAGCGAAGCCATCCAATACAAGAAAAACACCCAAAAACACACACGACTTGTTTTGTATACGTATTTACGAAGTGTAACCAGTTCTTTAAGTATTTAATCACTGATAATGAAGCCAAATAAGTGGTGTTTTGTTCCTGGGTGTCTAAATACATCTAAAAACAATTCTGAGAAGATTTTTATTAAAGTTCCAAACAATTTAACACCATATTTACTTAAAATGGTCAAACTACAGGTTTTCATATTTGCATTTATTTTTCTTCTAACTTGCATAATAACTGCCTTTTCTAGTTTTTCCCTCTCTTTATAGCAAACACCACTTATTTGGCTTCATTATCACTGTATAAATACTTAAAGAACTGGTTACACTTCGTAAATACGTATACACAAGTTGTCGATACGACTGCTGACGCCACACACCGTAGCCTCGCTGCGAGGAGCCGTTTTTCTAGCCTCCATCAAAATTAAAATTAAGAATTGATTTTTATCTTAAAAAATATATATTTTTAAACAATTTCATATTTGATATATTTTTATATATTTTATAATCTATTGAATTTAACTATATTTAAAAATTAGTGAACATCCCTATTGTAATACAAACTGATTGACAAGTCATACCATATTTAGCTTCGTGTGACTATTTCGTGTTTAGAAAAATAAAAAAAAACAACGAGACGCTCGTTTTTCTCAGTTGACTCAATAGGAATTTGGCACTTTACATGTACAGACCCGTTTTAACAAAATTTAGAACCTTTTTGGATTTACAAAATTAAGTACAGTAAAACCTCGATATAACGGACATCTATTTAACGGACTTCGGATATAACGGACAAAAAATCCGGTCAAATGTAGAACAAAAAATAAAAACGTACTGTTGATATTATACATGTTTAATCCGTCCCATACCACTGTCATACAAAAAATTTCGATAAAATTTAGCATAAATGACACATTTCTAGAAATTGATTTTTCAAAGAATTTGTACCTTTAGTGAGAAAATTTCAAGAGAAGAAATTGGGAATACCGCCAGCAGAGGTGAAATGTTTATTGCTTGTAGACAACGATTCTGCTCACCCATCTGAAAATATTCTACGTTCAGAAGATGGCAACTTTAGCTGTATGTTTTTGCCAAAAAATACATCACTTATTCAACCCATGCATCGCAAGTTTTTAGACGAAGTAATGGTTGTATTGCACGATGGAGATAATGCAGAATATCCATGAGGACAGCGTAGCTTGCAAAACTTAAGGTCTTACAATTTAAAATCAACAATTTTTAAGTTTTCTGTAGAATGGTGAAAGAGCAAACATTAAAAAATGGTTGGAAGAATTTGTTTGATGACCAAGATGCATAGATTTAGAAGGGTTGGAAGTTACTGATTTCTGTGGGACAATACATAATAATGCAGGAGAACATGTAGCTGAGGAAGATGTTTTACAATGGCTAGAAGTAGATCCAAAGAAGGTGACCCTGGATATAACATCATGACTGAAAGTGAAATAGCAGATGAAGTTATGAACCTAAAAAATGAGGATGGAAGTGAAGTTAGCGAAGAAGATGACAAAACAACACTGCCAAAAATAAAATTATCAGAGGTAAGATCGCATTTAGAGAGTTGATCATAAAATAATTGCAAACGAAACTTGATTCCTTTTTCAAAACATGATTACCGACAGCAAGCGTGTCGATATCAACAGCAACGCCACTTCACGACGAATACCCGAAGACAATTATATAGAATTTTGTTTGTATTTTGTATTTTTTATATATATCTGAATACAGTGTACATTTATATACATATATATATATATATATATATATATATATATATATATATATATATATATATATATATATATATATATATATATATATATATATATATATATATTTATTTATTTTTATAAATATTATAACATATTTTTATATAACGGACTTTCGACTTTAACGGACACTCTGTTCGCCCAAGTAGTCCGTTATATCGAGGTTTTACTGTATATATTTGTGAAATAAGATAATTTTCTGTCGAATTTAACCTTAAAATATTTAACTAACACGAGAGATATAAGCACTTTTGAAGATCATTTTGAACCTGATTGATACATATTCCAGTCTGTTAAGCTAAATTCCAGAGAAAATCAATAGTTTTTATCAGATTTTTCTTTCATTCATAATTACTTTCAAAACACATATCTGACGATTCAAGCCCTAACTGTTACACTTTCGCGATCAAAAGAATGGCACTCTTCGAGTGACAATAATCGTTGGATCTAAATTCACTACTTTACATTTAGAACTAACTTAGACTACGGTTCGACGAGCAGTCTATTATCTCCGTTAGACATCTACCGAACTCTTCTATGATTAGACGTTTCGTTATTTCTTCGTCTTGAATGGTTTCGTCTGCGTTGTCGGAAATTGTTAGTAGACACTGACATGTAGCTTCTATGACGTCGTCCGTTATAAAATTTATAGTTTGCTTTCTGTAAAAATATACAAAATTAAATCGGTGACATCAAGAAGAATACAAGTGCAAAATCATAAATTTTCATCAAATAGAATAAAACTTTATACAGTGAGACAACTGAGCCATCGCTTTATTTGGGAATATTTCGGCACAGTCACTGTCAGAAACATGCACCATAAGAATACCTACCACTCCTTATTAACAGCTGGAATAAACTTACTATTACAGATTTCTTAAATTTAAAAAAGTATGTAAAATAACCATGAATAGTGGAAGTGTATATTGATCAATTTTGATTAAAAGCTTTTCATTTATAAATACTAATCTATAAAAGACTACAAAATTTAAAAAATAAATATTTAAATCATTGATGCAATTTTATTTTGTTGATGAACTGCATGTAAAATTGTTTTGACTTTTAAATCACAATTAGAATTCTTCTTCTTCTTGTACTGCCTCTCCGTTTCGGATGTCCTCGGAAATCCTACGTCCTCGTTTCATATCTCATGATATGAAACACAAGAGGCCTAAACAATAAATAGCGGAATAAATAAAGGAACCAAAGAAATCGAAGACAAACAAAATAAAAAGTAGTGAGAGAAAACAAAACCTCAAAGAGTAGAGAGAGAAAAATAAATAAACTCACATAGACATCCTACCAAAAAAATAATAGTAAGGCCCAACCACTTGAGCACCAAGACTCCGAACTGGACGTATTCCGGAGGGAGACTTGGGGCCCAAGCAAGCAATTTTAGATCGGCGGACAAGTCACTAGAGGATAACAGGAACAAAGCGCATCACGCTGACCTGAATTTGAATCGGTTAGGGAACCATGTTGGATTTCTATAACCCAGGACTCCCACATGAAGAACATTTGGCTGATAGTTGTGCCCTTATCGCGCATCAGAGTGCTATAGGGGGGAAGAGATGGTCTGGAGCATTTAAGCGCGGTGGAGTGACTCCCGTTTTCAACTCGAGTTAATACACCTCGCTCCAATGAATTGTTACACCCGAACGTAATTATTTGGGATGAACATGTCTCACAGACTGGGTTTAATTAAATTGCTTGCTGTCACTCGACACTGAGGAGTAGGCAGATTGAGACCTCAGTGCCGTTGACGGTTCTTGTATTTCTACAGAATAATGGCTCCAAAATGGGTGCCGAAACGTCGAGTTTCAAATTCTCAACGCAGTTCTTTCCGAGAACTTAGTAATTTTCGGATAAATTTCAGCAGTCAGGTAAACGGTCGACTAATTTTTTTAAATATAAATTTTAACTTCTTTTTGAGAATGGCGTCTTTCCAACAGAACGGACTAAGTCTCGAAAAGAATCTATACTCTGGAAAAAAACTATCATAAGCAAACTACCCATAATTATAGTTTATTCGTCTTCCGGGTTTGGACCGTGTCATTTGTGAGTGACCCAAAAGTGGGTTCATCTCGACGTTTCGCTACAATTGTATGTAGCTTCTTCAGGAGAACAAAAAAGAAAAAGGAAACAAAAGACAGGAAGATGGGTAGTTAGCAACGGTAACTCAGTTACTCAACGCAACCAGAGGCGAATACTAACTACCAAGATGGGCCTTTGGTCACAGTAACTCAACTACTTAACGCAGCCAGAGGTGAAAACCAAATGCCAGGACAGGGATTCACGTCCAACAGCTCAGAACACTAACGCGTCGAGAGGCGGGGAGTGAATCCGACTATTACTCCGCTACCGCTCTATTTATAGTCGCGGTGACCTGTCGTGTCGGGACGTATCGGCACACTCCGTGGCGCGAACGTCAAGAAGCGCGCGCTGGCCAATCATGTGGCTGCATCGTGGTAGCGGGACCGGACGGCGGCTCTAGACTGAGATTCCAGATGGGAGACATGAACCCACTTTTGGGTCACTCACAAATGACACGGTCCAAACCCGGAAGACGAATAAACTATAATTCTGACTCTGGCCGTGGAAGCCTACGATTTCATCAAACTACCCATATTTTGAAATTGTAAAGGTTTTGCAATGCGAGTAATAACCTTGATTAAAAACATAATCCTTTTTTTAACTAGCCAGCCACTAATTTTTAAGATCGGGAATATTATATTTGTGGACAGACACTACGATTTTCTGGTAATCTTCTGGGAGATATATTCCGTTGTTTCTTCTAAGACGTTTTTCAGTATTATGCTGTTCTGATTCTGGCCTTGGCTATCATCAGAAAACTAATGTAATATTTTACTAATGCGTTCAAAATAAATAGAAATGCAATTATATAAAATTTCACATAAGACAGATAATCGAAAAAATGGTTAATAAAATAGCCACTTAATACAAAATATCGAAAATCGAGTAATTCGTAGCATTGCTTACCTTGAACTGGAACTTCGCCGTTGTCGGAACAGTCCTAGGTTTTTGCCGTTTACATCGAGGGGGGCAGGACAAGCGGGCGTGTTGGTAGCTTTTTCGCTTAAATGCCTTACACTCTTCTTATCTATAGCTTCTTCTATATTCCGACAGCCAAAACACTTGCAATTATTGGAACATGCGATCTTGGCCTGTGAAAGTAAATACAAAAGTCACGATAGGAGTAATCCCAATTATTTGCTTCCTAGAGTAAAAAATTTAACTACGGTAAAGTACCACATTTGTAACAAGTGACTCATGTCACTTGTCAAATGCCATTCTTTGAACTAGACCTAAAGCCAGGATCTAAAAAAGGACAACCAAGATCTTTAGCTAATACATATCAACCAAAACTATACAGTGGACCTCGATCTGTGACCAAAGAGCAGGAAATGATTATCCCTTCTGTGTACAGTTATGTGACCTTGGCAGTTCTATGATTTCTCATTTATCAGTGCCATCCTAACAGTCAAATTTTCTGTTTCAGACAGTCAGTTTAAGAAATTTTTTAAATTTTTATATTTTAGATTTAAATTTAGTACTTAATTAACTTTTTATATTTTAATATGGCAAGTTGTAGTACTAAAAGGAAGACTTCGCCTATTAAAGATAAAGTGCGTGTTATAAGAGCATTTGTTTTGCTCTTATATTATATAATTTGGACTTGTTAATTCGACTGTAGGCTTAATCCTAAAAAACAAGGACAAAATTTTAAAAGCCTTTAATGAGGAGGGAGAAAATAGAAATAAGATTCGGAAGTGCATTCGTGGTGATGTAGATTCAGTTCTAATCAAATGGTTCAAGCAGTGTGGCAGTTCTGATATTCCTGTGTACGGGCCACTTTTAAATGAGAAAGCTACAGAGTTCGGAAAACTGTTTGGTGAAGATTTCACATGCTCTAATGGTTGGCTGGATCAGTTTAAAGCCCGGCACTCAATTTCCTTCGCGAAAATTCTTGGAGAGGCAAAATGTGTGGACGTGAAAGTGACAGGTGATTGGTTACAAAACACATGGCCACAATTAAGGCAACTTTACAAGGATGAAGATATCTTCAATGGCGATGAAACTGGTGTCTTTTACAAATTAACGCCAGACAAAACTTTAAATTTCAAAAATCAAAATGTGTACGTGGAAAGCTTTCAAAACAAAGAGTCACGGCTTTTGTTTGTGCAAACATGACAGGTACAGAGAAAAGAAAGCTTTTGGTTATTGGGAAAAGTTTACATCCTACATGTTTTAAAAATATAAAAAAACTGCCTGTAAACTACACAGCCAACAAAAATAACTGGTGGATGATTTCTGCTATTTTTGAAGAAGAATTGAGAAAGTAGGACAAGAAACTCTCTTCAAAAAAAAAAGAATTCTTCTCTTAGTTGACAACTGTGCAGCCAAGCTTAATTTGACCAATATCAACCTGTTGTTCTTACCAGCCAACTGTCTTGCAACCTATGGACCAAGGAGTCATAATAAGTTCAAAGTGCCATTATCGAAAACAGCTTTTGAAAAGAATAATTTTTTGTATTGACAATGGGGTATCCGTGAACATTACCATCCTTGATGCAGTTCAGTTTTTAGACAATGCGAGGCAATTTGTAAGGGCTTTCGTCAAACTAAATTGACTATAGTTTCTCCCAATGTTCAGGATCTTGACGAGGTTAACGAAATGCCTTTGTCAGAGTGGATACAAAAATTTAATGTAAACCAGAGCGAGTTTGAAACTGATCTTGACTCCTACATTTCAGTAGACGATCAGGTAGAAACATTTCAAGTTTTAAGTGATAAAGAAATTGTTTAACAAGTGCAAAATGTGGAAATGGATATATATATATATATATATATATATATATACATATATATATATATATATATACATATATATATATATATATATATATATACATATATATATATATATACATATATATATATATATATATATATATATATATATATATATATATATATATATATATATATATATATATATATAAATACAAACTAATGCATGTTTCTGAGAATTATTGCGGTTTCCTTTGTAACAAAGAATTCCAATAGTGCCGATTTCGCGGTAAAGTGCACACTTCCCAAAATGAACGCTACCTGTAACTCCGCTTGTTTTAAATGTCTCGTTTGTACTTCGACTTTCTGCTCAAATGCAACGGACAAACGTTTATTATTGTCACCATTAGTGTTTATTATTATTATTAGTGCCATTATTAGTGTTTATTTTTTGACAAAAATGCCTTTGACTGTTGTTGAAACGGCACAAATTGTTGCACTTGTGGAAGAGGGTCACACTCAACGACAAGTCGCAAGAACTGTTGGCATAAGCCTTTCTACGGTTCAACGAGTGCTTCAACGCTTTCAGGAGGCAAGTTTGCTAACCAGGCGACCTGGCTCTGGACGAAGAAGAACGACCAAGGCACTAGATGACCGTTTCCTTGTGTTTCAGGCTTTACGAAACCGGACCTCAACTGCGGTTATGCATCAAAATCGTCTAGAGGAAGTACGAGATCGCCATTTTAGTGTTGCAACAGTCAGAAAAAGACTTCGTTCTTCTTGACTATCTTCTCGGGTAATGGCTAGAGGACCGCCACTTCGCCGGGTGCCTCGAGTTGCACGACTAGCTTTTGCTCGACAATACGCGCATTGGGAAATTAACGATTGTAGCAAAGTGTTATTCTCAGATGAATCCCGTTTCTGCCTAACTGGATCCGATGGACGTGTAAGAGTTTGGAGGAGAACCGATGAACGATTTTCACAAGCTTGCATTGCTCCAAGAATGCCATTTGGTGGAGGCTCGGTCATGGCTTGGGGAGGTATATCTTCCGACTTCCACACAGAATTACCCTTCATCGAAAATGGCTCCCTAACTGCACGAAGGTACATTACGGAGATTCCGGAAGAACATGTTATGCCCAAAATGGCAGGGCTTGGAGAAAACGCCGTTTTTATGCAGGACAACGTGCGACCGCACGTTGCCAGTATCAGTATGTAATACTTGGACGAAGTTGGAATTACGAGGGTACCCTGGCCAGCTAGGTCTCCGGACCTGAATCCCATCGAACATCTTTAGGACGATTTGAAAAAACGTATTCAAACTCATACACATCCTCCTAACAACGCACAGGAGCTTAAGGATCTCTTAGCGAGAAAGTGAAATAACATTCCACAACATGTAATCGGGAGAAAAATTGAGAGTATGCCCGTCGTCTGCAAGAGGTTATTAGAGCAAGGGGAGGCAATACACGATATTGGTCATTGAAATTTCACTGATTTTGTACCGCGTTCTGTATTTTCCATTTTTTTTTCGTACAATTGTTTTATCAACAATTTGATTTGTTTTCTGTTTTTTTCAATAAAAGCAATAAAAAACCATTTTTTTTTCTTTCAAAACAAACATTGATGACAAATAAAAAATACATTAGCCAAAAAAAAAGGTTATTACTGCACCAGAGGCAAAAATATTTAAGAAACTTGAAATTTTCAAGATGACCCGGATTTTATGATCGCGAGTGTATATATATATATATATATATATATATATATATATATATATATATATATATATATATATATATATACATATTACTTTAGGATTACGTTAGGATTACGTAAAAGATTATAACGAAACAAAATAGGTAGTACTCACCTCATAACATTCGCAGTAATTCTTAAGACATCCAGATCTCTTACAATTACAGCCCTTCGTATGCTTCCTTATGGCAGTATCTCCTACTACATCCTTCGCTTTGCCAATTTTTGGTCTAAAAGCGTTGGGATTTCGTTCCAAGCATGCTTTGATCGCTCTAAAAATATTCTAATGAACAAGAATCACCTACACCAGAAACATAAAGTACAAAAAGAAAAAATACTCAAGCCAACTTGGGGAATAGATATCAACAATAAAATAAATGAACAATATCTATTCTAAACGGTAATACTACCTTAAATGATAAGAACAAAGTAACGATCGATACTAGGTACAGCTAGTTTTTGAGGTTAAACAGAATAAGTTATCTGACAAATTTTAAGATTTTGCAGTGACGGTGACAGTATGTAAATAATAAGTGTTTATCCTTCAAAATACAGTGCTTAATTTTCTACAAAATACGCTTAGTTTTTTTTAGGAACCAGCTGTTTATTATATATACCTGTCAATAGATTCAGATGCAATTAAAAAAATAACTAGATAGATACGAAGAATCTATAGAATATTACTAATATTAAAATTATTACTCACCTATTCCGATGATCTTCGTTTTCTAAATTATTAAAACAATTCATACAATTGCACATAAAACAGAATTCTCCGTTAGCGAAACAATCACAATACAGTTTCAAACACTGAGACTTGTTACAGTTACACGGCTTCCTAGGTCTCATGCCATTGGCATCCAGCTCCTCTTTAGATTGAGGAGAGGTATTTTCATTTGATCCAGTCGAGGATTTAGTAGATCCTGCTGGTTTCTGTTGAGGAGAAGCCGGAGGAGCTATTGATACTTTGGTAACTTTTGAATGGAACTGAATGGATTGCGTGGTAGGGATCTGCACGGGCATCACCATCAGAGGTGTGCTCGTCAAAGCTTTGCTGTTGGGCGATATGGGAACTTTGTCTTTGGGGTGGATTTTCGGTACTATCCTATTTAGTGTTGAGATTGGCTGAAAATTAAAATTATTGTTAGACAGCTGCATAAACTAATAACCGATTTTTTTTCGATTATGTGCTTTTTGGGGATGAGTCTACATTTCACAAAAATGGAACGTGAATCGGCATAATTTTCATTATTATGCATCAAGCAGTCTCTATTTTGTTAACACTCATAGTCAAACTAGGTGGTCTATAAATGTTTGGCCCACATTTTTTTGACGGTCATGTGAATGTTGAATATATCTGGATTTTCTAAATTATCATTTGCCAATACTACTGCAAAATGTACCGCTTAATATTCGACAATGAATGTAGTTTTTACACGATGTTGCTCCAGTTTACCACACTGCTCCTACTCACAATCACTTAACCCTCCGGAAGTCGCGGCTGATCTGAGAGATACATTGAAAACACACACAACGTCGGCTTTCAGGTAATTTCTAACGATTGAGAAGTGAACGTTTGTCGTAACCGAACAACAGTTGTATCTGACAGATACCGCGACCTCGCAGGTCGAACCTATATTTTTTCGTGTTAATTTCGTTGTGGGATCTACATTATATTCAGAATGTCGAAAAAGGTAGATAAGTTGGATGATCCAAAGGATGTTGAAGAGCTTCAGAGTATGTTTCTCGATTCTGACGATGAAAATGAAAGAAATGAGTCTGAAGACGAAAGTGGCGTGGACGAAATCGATTATATCGAAGAGCGATCAGAAAACTCGCGACAGCGAACAAGACATTTCTAGTGAGGAGAGCGAAGAGAACCTATATGAAAACAGGGAGTATTTTTTCGGAAAAGACAAAGTAACAAAGTGGGAAAAAAAGCCAGTTTACGGAAATAAAATTGAGCGACAAAAACAAAATATTCTGTGTCAATTGCCTCTAGTAAGGAATACTGCAAAAAATGCAAAAACTGAATATGAATGCAGGAGCTGTGTCGTGTCTTTCTGAACTTTTAGATTTAATTTTACGTTATACAAATAAATATATAGACTTTATTTTACGTAGATATTCCAGAGAAAGAGATGGTAAGCAAACCGACAAAATAGAACTAAAATCATTTTTGGGTCTTTTGTATTTAGCTGACTTACACCGCAGTAATCGACTAAATTTTGAAGATTTATGGGCAACAGATGATAGTGGAATTGAATTCATTTAGACTTACGAAGTCATGAGAAGCATCAAAAATATTCACAACTGTATAAGATTCGATGACAAGACGATTCGACCAGATCGACTGATTGAAGATTGATAAGTTGTCAGCTGTTAGAAAAATATTTTCACTATTTGTAGAAAATTGCAAACAAGGATACTCTATGGGGCAAAACGTAACTATAGGCGAGATGTTAACAAACTTTCGAGGCAGATACGGATTTAGGCAATATATCAAAACCTAACAAATATGTGACTAAAATTTTTTCCATGGTTGATTCTAAGCTATTTTACACAGGCAATATGGAAATTTATGCAGGACTGCAGCCTGAAGGTCCATTTCGTGTCAGTAATAAACCAGTAGATGTGGTCAAGAGATTAGCTGAACCTATCTATAAATCAAAGATAGACAAGAAATCTCAAACGAATATACAGATGATACAGGGCCTGATATAATCAGAGAAGAAATAGATTATGCAATCAAACAAGCGAAAAGTGGTAAGGCCCCCGGCCCTGATGAAATTCCCGTAGAACTGCTCAAACTTATGGATGATGAATCTATTAAAATACTCCTAGATCTATTTAACACAATATATAGAACTGGAATAATACCTAGGGAATGGCTTCGTTTGACCTTTATACTACTGCCAAAAAGGCAAATACAAGGGAATGCAGCGAATATCGTACAATAGCTTTGATGAGTCATGCTCTAAAACTGTTCCTGAAAATAATCCATAATAGGATCTATAGGAAATTAGACGTAGACATCAGTAACACTCAGATGGGATTCAGAAAAGGGCTGGGTACAAGGGAGGCTCTGTTTGCAATGAACGTTCGCTCACAGAGATGCTTAGACATGAACCAAGAAATTTACACCTGTTTTATTGATTTCGAAAAGGCCTTTGACAAAGTACAACATGAACCACTAAGACAAATTCTAATAAAGAAAAATATAGACAGCCGAGATATTTGAATTATATGCAACCTATATTGGAATCAAACAGCAAATGTGAAGGTTGAGGGTAGGCTAACAGAAGAAATTCAAATCCGTCAAGGAGTCCGGCAGGGATGCATCTTGTCGCCACTTTTATTTAATCTGTATAGTGAAGCTATTTGTGAACAAGCACTCGAGGAAGAAGATCTTGGTCTGATAATAAATGGTGAGACGATCAACAATATAAGGTATGCTGACGATACGGTTCTCCTAACGGGAACGCTAGTAGAACTACAACATCTCGTTCAAAATCTCAATATATACTGTAACAGTTACGGCTTGAAAATTAATTTGAAAAAAACTAAATTTATGGTAATCACGAAATCAAAGAACATCAGAGCTAATCTTGTAATAGACAATACAACGATTGAGCGTGTGCCCTGTTATAAATATCTAGGTGCTTGGATCACAGACGATACTGATCAAACAAAAGAGATTAGATGTAGAATAGAAATCGCTAGATCAGTCTTTAATAGAACGCGCAAACTCTTTTGCAATCGTGATATCAATATAAAGTTACGAATACGAATGCTGCGGTGTTATGTCTTTTCTACCCTGTTGTATGGAGTAGAGGCTTGGACACTAAAACAGTTGACCACAAAAAACATCGAAGCTTTCGAGATGTGGTGCTATAGGCGCATTCTCAGAATATCATGGATGGACCGCGTCACTAACACGCAAGTACTCCAAACTTTAGACAAAAGATGCGAAATTCTAAATGAGATAAAAACTAGACAGATGGAATACTTGGGGCACATTGTGAGAGGTGAAAAGTACGAACTTTTAAGAAATATCATGCAGGGCAAAATTAAGGGCAAAAGAAGTGTGGGAAGAAGAAAAATATCGTGGCTTCGTAATCTACGTGAATGGTTCGGGTGTAGTTCGATTGAACTATTTAGGCGCGCTGCTAACAAAGTCGCAGTGGCCATGATGATTTCCAATCTCCGCTAGGAGTGGCACGAGAAGAAGAAGATCTATAATTCAGGACGAAATATCACTGCTGATAATTGGTTCACCCATCTAACTCTCGTCAGCGATTTGAAAAAGAACAGACTATCATATGAAGGGACAGTCAGAAGAAATAAACGTCAACTACCACCTGAATTAGTGAGTACAGCAAACAGACCAATACAATCTAACTTACCTATGTGCTTTTAGTGAAGATTGTATAAATAGCGTAGTAAATTCAGATACGCACAAGCCAGAGATAATCAATTATTACAATAAGACGAAATCTGGGGTTAACATTGTAGACTAAATGGTTGGTTCGTATAATGTAGCCAGAAACGGCAGAAGGTGGCCTATGGTGATATTTTACGTCGTCTTAAACGTTGCTGGGATCAACGCACAGTCCATTTACATGCTAAATCAGAATTCAAAAATACGACGTAGACTCTTCATTCGAAACCTTACAAGTCAGTTATTGTCAAAGCAAATAAAACGGCGATCGGCGAAATAGAAAATCGTAAGTCGTTAGTAGACAACTCAGGTTCAGAACGACAATTGACTTCAGGTTCAGAATTGATACACATGCAGATGTGGCTGCAGAGTTTGTTCCGAGATTGTTGAACAAGGAACAAAAACAACAGCGAGTTCAGGCTTGTCTGGAACTTCTTGCAATTCATAATGAAAACTTTTTGAAACATCAACACTGGAGACGAGGCATGGTTTCTGGCCACGACACGTTAACAACGGTGCTCAGTCATCCATAAAGTCATTTTATCCTAGTTTTATTGTTAAAAATTGATAATTATTAGTTTAGTTAATTAGTCACTTGTATGTGGAACTGATGTATTAGAAATTTTAAATTTCCACATACAAGTGCTACATAAAACATATATTATGTACTTACTTTTACTTCTGATAAAACAATATTTGTTGGTGTCACAATGGGCGAAGATTTTACAACATTACCAGCAGTTGTTGTGTTCGCATCGGCCGTGCTGGTAGTTACAAATTTTATGTATTGCATCTAAAACCAAAAAAAAAATCTTTAAATTTGTGAAAATGCTCACAATACATGAGGTAAATATATTACGATTTAAAATTCTCTGACATATCGATATTGCTGCAGATAAATACTGAATACTGTCCTGTGCTTTTTATGATGCAGGACAGCATAGCGACAGAATAAATAATAATCAGATTGCCCACTCTCAGATGCCGCCTTTGAAGTGTGTCAGCACGCGATCGCTATATTTAAGGTCTATTCTCATTAGACGTGCCAGGCCCATGCTCGTCACATGCCATGCTTTTGGAGAATATTCATATATATGCTTTCAGCGGTATTTTTGGTGTCATAATTTTTTTAATGCAAGTTTTAAACAGGAGACAATACAAAAACCTACAGCCGAACTTATAATCGGGTACAGTACCACAATGAACTTAAATTAATACTAAGCCACTATTTCCATTAATAACAAAACGTATGTGTAAAAGTGTTGTTGTTCGCACAAAATATCTAAACAGGTCCTAACAAGAAACATAACATACAATTCAAACAAATTAAACAAGTTTTGATCTAAAGACCAACAAAAACAAAAAAATCTGAGTGCCCGGTTAATTTTGCACCCCAGTGTAGATATGGTTAAAGTACATTTTAATAAAACAGTCCAAAAGTTACTTACCCCTTTACCAGGTATATTAATCTGATGCACCTGTCCAGAATTCATGGCCTGTGCAGTAGAGACCTGCAGAATTTGTCCCTGTGGCAAAATGGTCTGATTACCAGCAGCTGTTTTAAAGATGAGCCTTTGTGTGCCCTTATTTATAGAGTTCGAAACCGCCGGTAATATTTTCGTTGGAGCCTTCACTTGATTTAAAGTAACTGTTTTTGTAGGTATGTTTTGTAGGTCCGCGGTAGTCAATATTTGGGGAGCACTGCTCTGTGGCAACAACTTTATCGATTTCTGTGGATTTTTTGCTAACAAAACTGACTGCTTTCCAGTAGAAAGTCCAGGTTGGGCTATTTTAGTGCTCGTTATCAAGCCCATCTCCTGTGCTTGTTGTAAAGTGATGGTTTTTGTTGGGGTCGGAACACCCAATACGTTTCCTTGAGCCTGTATTAATTTGAGTTGTTGTTGATCAGACTTTTGCACGACCATAAAATGTTGTGTTGGTTTTGGTATACTATTTACAGGTTTTGTAACAGTTTTTGAATTGGCTGGAACGACTTTCTTCATCAGTACAGGCTTTTGTTGTACTAGAGAAATGTTACTACCTTGAGTTGATACTGTTTTGAAAGAAGGTTTTATTGTCAAAGGTCTGGATATGATATTAGCTAAGTTGATTTCCTGGCCCTGTGAAGCTACTAATTTTATTGTTTGGCCTGATCCAGCACCTGAAATTTTCAATGTTATTAATACTGATTATAAAACTATTATACAGGGTAGCCCATCCTATACGCCTCAGTCTGTATGGAAAACTACTTAATTTCCAAAGTTTTTTTCTTCATAGAACTATACAGGGCCATTAACACTACAATTTAAAAATTATGTGAATTATACAGGGTGCTCCAAAAAAAGAGTGGTATATCAAAGATACTTTTTCTTATGAAACACCCTATATTTGATGAAATTTTTTAATTTTATATACAAAATTAGCTACACTTTTATAAGGGTTCCCTCTACCTAAATATAGGGTGTTTCATAAGCAAAAATATACCTCTGATATACCACTCATTTTTGGGGCACCCTGTATAATTCACATTATTTTTGAATTGTAGTATTAATGGCCTGTATAGTTCCGTGAAGAAAAAGCTTTGGAAGTTGTTTTCCGTACAGAGACAGAGGCGTATAGGATGGGCCACCCTGCATATATATACAGGGTGCTCATCAAATAAAACTAAATTTATTTCATGATCCAAATATTTACGTTACTAACAGACTCGCAAGAGGAGTGTTACATTATTTACTTCTGAAGCAGTATGAAATTCGCCGAAGCAGCAAGTTATTAATATTTGTTCTAAAAATTGTCTGTTATTCAATTTGAATTTAAAAATACATTTTAGAGCAGTTAATATTATTTTAGGGTAATTATATATAATATTCCTGCAAACTTTTGATACAACTATACTAAACTGACTAGTTTTAATTAGAAATTATAAATACCTTGTAAAAATAGTAAAGGCTGTCCACTGACCGCCTTGACAGCAAGGGGAACTTTTGTAGGTTTCGGCGCAATAGTTAATGGCCTTAAAGGAGGTACTGCCATGTTAAGTTTACTAATTTTCAAATCCGAAAAATGTTCGTCTACTTTATTGGACTGATCTATGATTACTTCCAAATCTTCGGTTGCTACTTCTTCCGTTTCAATTTCTTCTTCGTGTTCTATTACTTCCTGATTTTCTACAACCAGTTCTAATGAAAGAAAAAATGGCAATTATTTTGAAATTTTCGAAATTTTACACTGGTATATATTTATATGACTCTTTTCTTAAGAATAATTAACTTAAATTTTGAGTTAAAATGTTTTCAAATAATATTTTTTTGTTGTTATGAATTAGAACAATTTTATGTTATATAATAAGGGCGAAAATATATATATATATATATATATATATATATATATATATATATATATATATATATATATATATATATATATATATATATAAAGCAAAAGCGAAAATTACTTATCTTGAAATATATAAGAAAGATTCAAATTATATAAAACTAACAGCAAATATGTTATGTGAAACACCCTGTACATAATCATTTTTACAATACCTTCTGTTTCCATATCATGGTTTAGGATAAGCTCTTGTGAAAATTCATTTAAATGATGCATATCATTACTACTCAAGCTTGACAAACTATTTTCAAGTTGAGCATTTTCAATATTCATTGCTTCCATGCTTTCAGAATCTTCTCCATTCCCTAAAATTTATATTATATAGATATAAGTATTTGAAAAAGTATAAAAAAGATTTTTGTGCAAATGTAACTTCTTAGTCCTTAAATTCGTTTCATAAATTTTTAGATTTAAATGATTCTACTTCATATTCACTATAAAAATATAGGCTAAATGTTGTATCTGGCAAAGAAAACATGAATGAAGACATGTGGAAGCTTAGACTCTGTCAGAGGCAGAAGCTGGAGGCTTTTTGATTGATCGAGTGATGAATTGTGAAGTTCTCCACGAATGGAAAAAGAATGTGAAAAAAAGGGAAATTACAATACTTATTACAAAACATATTAGAAATAATGAGAAATATATTACTTCAGTTGGTTATGGAAGAGAAAATGTGTTTGGTAAGACAGGCTTGCAGATGACTTATTTTATGGCTCCATAACCTAAGAACTTACTGCAGACCTGTTTCGAACAGCTGTAATCAAAGTCTAAACTGCCATGACGAAAGAATACGTTTTTAGCATGGGTAATAGCAGAATAAAGTGGAAAGTAATAATAAATAATATTTATTACATTTTAAAAATTTATTTTACACACCCTAAGAATGAGTTAGAAATTAAACCTTACCTCAAGTGAGTGAAGGAAATTTAGAAAAAACAAGTTTTACTATATTTAATTATTTAGAGCTAAATTTTATTGCAATACAAGTTTTCAAATATTTATAGCAAATGTTTTAATATAAAGATATTTCAACTAAAGTCATGTGCCTGAACTTTTTGGGTCTGAAGACTGAAGTTTTCTTCTCACATTTCTTTTGTTAAGTCTGAAAGTCCAAATAGTCCAAGTATGAAAGCGCAAAAATTATGAGAGGTTCTCTTGATAGGGATCAAATATACATTAAATAAAAATATTTCATTGTTATGGCCAAGATTTAAGATAAGTACTATTACCATCTAGGATGCTAAAAAATGGCACATTTTCAACAATTTTTTTTTGTATCTTATCAATTATATATGGCAATCAAACTTTTTTAATATCATTATACAACTTTTGAATATTACAAAAAAAATAAACATAATAAATAAATAAATATAATAAACATAACATATGAAATTAAAAATATGTGCATTTTTGAAGAATTTGCAGTCTCGTTTATTTAAAATCTACCCATGGCTCTAACATTTTAGATAAAATCATAAAAAATATAGAGTAGCTGCTACTAGGTACAACTTTAACAGTTGTACACTTACCTTTTTTGAACATGTTGAACATAGATGTGATAGGGGTGTTACTTTAAATGAAATTTTAAGTGTTCAAGCCAAACAGAACTCTAATTTCATAAAAGAAAAAGAATTAAAGACAACATAGGGAATCATCGCCAAAGAGGTTTGCATCACAATTACAAAGAAACCCAAAAGAAAAGTTTTCTTTTTGAGGTCATTTATGGGTATTTACTGTTTAATCAAGAGGCATATTTAAAATATTCCTAAAAATTCTCTTTTGATCATACCAAAAAACAAATATATCTCTTTATTTGTCCTAAATAGATCTTAATAACAGCAATCAATGTCATAAAGGTAAACCGTCAGCACAGTATGGCAGCTTCCCTAGAACTTACTGGCACCCTTGAGGTGGCAGTGAGTTTATGTACAGTAAGTCAACTTATGTCCCAAGTACTTGTACAACCTGTATATAACTGGTGGTTTTCAGAGAAAAAACTATTTAGATGGATCAGAAGACAAGAAAGTTGAAATGGGCCAGTCACATAAAGAGATTGTATTAAATACAAGTAATACCAATATAAAAAAAACCACATTACAATGAAGTATTCTTAATTTAAATGGTCAGATGATTAAGTCAGATTACTAATTAGATACACAGATAGGTATTGTAATAAAACATTTATCATTCTTCTTTCTCCTACGAATGTTATCTCGTAACTCTAAATATCAGAAAAAAATATGAGAATACACAATAGCATCTAATATAATGCTTACTTATAACTAACATTAACAGGGAAAATTAGATTTGACTTATTAATTGATTTAAATAAATAAAATACAACAACTTCTCTTCCATACAAAAACACACAGAGAGAGTACACCCATATTTGTTGGTCAAAGTGACATTAAAGGACCCATAATTTCATAATTAAAAATTAGTCAGACTTTGGTGCCTCTTCTAAGTATTTAGAATATTAAATTACTTCTGTGTTTAAAAATTGTCATTTCCCTTGCATTTCTTGCATTTCAGATATTTGTTTGATATATTTTATTGAATAAAGTCAAAATATATTTAGTCTATATCACAGCTATTACAAAAAATTCTAAACAGTATATTCGTGTAGAAAAACACACAAATTTGTTTTATATAAAACAGTTAAATGCTCCAAACGCTAATGGTTTGATATTAGTTTTGATGCTAGAGACAATATTTTTAAGTATTAAGTGTTGTATTTGAAATTAAGGAATATTAAAATAAAATTCAGTATAACCTGTCTTTTTTAAATAGTCAACTTTAGAATGTTAATCTATTAATAATTATAAAATTAAAGTTATAATTCTAGGGTTAAATAAATGTAAACGCATATTCAAAAAAATTCCATTTTATGCACAAAAGCAGACGCCTATTTCAAATTGTTACCTTTTATATTTGAAAATGTGGTTCCTTTAAGCTATTACTAATCGTATAATATTCAACTATTGCATTACATACCTTTTTCTGAAAAAGACATATTTAATACAAAATGTATTAATTTTCTTTAGAAATGAACTATTTCAAAACACCATAGTTAAATTTGACATGTCACGTGACCTTAAAAGCGCTGCAAAGTACCAACAATAATTTAAAATTAAATTTCCCAGTGTGAAAAATACCGCGCAATTTAAAAAAAGCTTTGACGAGTTTAAAAATCACCATTCTTGAAATTAATAAGTGACTTCACAAGAAGAAAAATTATATTAATTATCCTAGCCCTCCTACCATTCTAAAGAAAGAGTTTGCTTTATTTGAACAATTGAAAAATGTGACATTTAGCTCACCTTAATAGAATGTCAAATAGAATGTCTTTTATACTGTTTATTAGTTTATTTTAATTATGGAGAACGCCGAAAACCCCTGTAAAACAAAGGTACACGAAAAGGTTTATGTTTATCCAAGAATCGCAGAAGAATGTCAAGATAACGATAGGAAAGAAATAGATAGGAAACCAAAAAAAATCGACTGTACGAAAAAGAAAAGTGAACTTGAAGGCATTTTCGGAAAAAATGGTATCGATAAAGACATCTTGGTAAGAAATATATAGAATATTAACATTTAGTTGCCAACAAATGTCAATTACTATAAAATTTACAAATTCATTACTAAATTGTTGATGGCTGGTTTAAATTAAAATTGATTGAAATATCAAATACAAGAAGCTTGATTTTTTTGAAAACAGTTATCGTAGTTCAATTTAATATTGATAGATGGCGCACAAAAGTCAAAAGTTCCTTAAAAATTTTATTAATATATTCTTAAAATATATTTAATAATTATTTACACTATTAAACAAAATAAAATTCAAGTTATTAATTAACTGCTTTATAATTTTTAGTGATTATTTACCCTTTGGCATAGATGTCGCTAGTCATCTAAGCCATGTTGCCGCTTTATAAACCTAAAAAGTCCTTTAAAAAATAACTTCTTGGCTCTTATTATTTTTGTGTAATGATTTAATTTTGCCCATCTCTACCACCTCTCTCATAATTTCTTTTTGTTTATTTGTTTTATATGTATATTTTTTAATTTTTTATTTCCTAATAATGAGTTTTGTCTTTATTATATTTTATTTCCAATATTTATGATCTATCAACACTGTTGACAAACCCATTATTATATTGTCTTACTTATGAGTTATTAACATAGTTATTTCGGTAAAAATATTTATTTTCTATATTAGCCAAGTTGCATTAAAAATTCATCTGGTGTCTGGTGAATTGCAGAAGAAACTCTATAATATATTGTGTGGAACGCTCTTTTTAGAACCTTATCGCTTTGACCTTATATACTTAAACATAGATGTAGGGTAGATAGTCACTTCTTCTCGTCACCTTTCAGGTCGCAGTGTGGAAAGATCTATGAGACGAAATAACTATTTTAACATCTTGAAATCTACCTTTGCTTTCCAAATATATGTTTTATATTGTTCCTGTAACTTTTTGGGTTTCTTCAATTCATTTTATCTTTTAGTTAAGTATATTATTTAAGTCTTTGTCTCATCCCAAATGGTGATGCTCTACTATATTTCCATAGTTTTCATGTTTTCCATGCTTTTGTTTATTTTCTTTTTTTGCGCTATTCCGCTGATTGTACAATTTTTTTGTAAAGTTTCATTACAAATTATTATATTTTTACTACCTTTGGTTTATTATTCTCTTTTATTTTTGACTGATTAATTTTTAATTTTGATTCATATGTTATTTTTTTGAACTGAAGTTCAACAAGAAATCCAATATTTAAACATTAGAAAATCTCTTGGGCTGGACAAAATAACACCCAAGATGATGAAGGAACTACCAGATAAAGGAATCATACTGATTACTCTCATCTTCAATGCTATTCTACGATTAAACTACTGGCCAAAGCTCTTTAAAACCGCTGAAATAATACTAATCCCAAAAGCAGGAAAAAATCCAAACGAGGTTTCATCATAAAGGCCAATAAGCCTACTACCAGTCGTGTCCAAAATACTTGAAAGGTTACTGTTACAAAAAATTAACTCAGACCCCAATACGGAAGAATGGATACCCAACCACCAATTTGGCTTTCGAAAAAAACACTCAACAATACAGCAGGTTCATAGAATACTACACACCATAAATTCTGCAATGGAAAGCAAACACTACTGCACAGCTGCTTTTCTAGATGTTAGTCAAGCCTTTGATAAAGTTTGGCACATAGGCCTGATTTTCAAAATCAAGAAATATTTACCCATCACGTACCTGAAATTGTTAAAATCCCATCTAAGTGGAAGAATAATGAATGAAAGTAATTCCAATAATTTTCCTATAAAATCTGGTGTTCCACCTGCAGCGTTCTTGGACCAATATTATATGTGCTATACGCAGCAGATCTACCCTCCACTAATGAAACCGTCACTGGCACGTTTGCAGATGATGCTGTCATCCTTGCAGCCGACGAAAATCCAATTATAGCATCTAACATTCTACAGGTACAACTGAATGAAATAGAGACTTACAAGTGGAGAATTAAAATGAATGAAACAAAATCAGTCCAAGTGACTTTTACCTTGAGAAGAGACCCGTGTCCCCCAGTTTCACTTAACAATATTCAACTTCCCCAATCCTCTAGCACTAAATACCTAGGAATACATCTTGACTCAAAGCTCACCTGGAAAGAACATATTCTTAAAAAGCGGAAACAAATTGTCCTAAGAATGAAAGATCTAAACTGGTTAGTAGGCAGGAAATCGAAACTGAGCCTTGAAAACAAAATCCTTGTATACAAAACCGTCATAAAACCTATCTGAACGTATGGAATCCAACTCTGGGGATGTGCGAGCAAGTCAAACACAGCCATAATTCACAGATGCCAATCAAAAATACTCCGAACGATAGCTGATGCACCTTGGTATGTGTCAAACCTAACACTTCATGAATACCTAAGAATCCCATTCGTACAGGATGTAATCACTAAATACAGCACGAAGCACCATCATCATCACGTAGCGCTACAACCCTGGGTGGGTCTTGACTGACTGTACAACTTTTTTCCAATTTGTTCGGTCTTCCATCAACCTAGGGTCAAATGGAATGTGCTTCGAAGCACCATGAAGCACTTACACTCACAAGTAACCCCTTACTCCAACCTCTGCTAGAACACCAAGCCAATAGGAGACTCAAAAGGAACTGGCCAGCTGACCTGAAAATCGGTTAAAGTGGTCTTGTCACTGGAGAAGACCTCACCACGCCAACAGGAGCCCCTTGCTACGCAGCCAGCAAACTAGCTTATAGAACTTTATTTGTGTTTTGATTGCTAAAGATTGTGTCATAATAAAAAAAAATGTTATTTTTTTGGTTTCACTTTAGTTTCTCGGTTCCATTTTTCCCATTTCTCATATTATTTTGGATTTCGTGATACATGTCTGACTTCTATTCCTTTTTCAGTTATTTCTTTTATACGCATCCTTTTCCAAAATTTTGCTCTTCAATTTTTCGATCATATTTTTGATATACCTATTATTTACTAAACTATTAGGCAACATTGTAACCTACGTAAATTACTCAATCAAGACAAGAACAGAGAGCGAAAAGTAGAGAAAACGGAAAACGGCAGAACAAACTGTGAAAGATCAGACACACGTTGTGGTCACGTCCTCATTACCTCCTGTGCAAAAATTTGACTTAAAAGTTAGATTACATTGTCGGAGTAGTATTTTAAAAATTATTTTTGTAAATTCTAAATTAGTGAGATATATTTATTTTACATATAACTAACACGTGAGTATAAGCTTATAGTATTATGTATGTTGAAGTAAATCGTAGTAACCGGTACTTGCCAATCAAAATGTTTAAATATAATCATAAAGTTGCATGATAGGCTCTTGTTTAATTTTCAGTTATTTTTTGTCAATTCTACGAAGTTTATAACAGTGAATGTGAATACTTCAATTTACGAATATATGACTGAGTTATGTAATTTATGAATGATCCATCGATTTGTTCCCGGTGTAATGTTTGTAATGTAGTATATTACAAGTAAAAAAATTAACAATATTAATATGCACCTGTTTTGTAACTGTTCTTTAAATTATTGCAATTTTCATTTGTTTTAACAAATTGCGGCCATGTTGCCATACCTTGTGACATGGCGTGACCTAAGATCATAAAACTGGTGCAGGCGGTACCGTTATTTTGGGATATTTTACTGATTTTCAGAGGATCCCTAAAGATGGAGGAAGCGTAGCACTATTTTTTGACTGACGATCTATTTAAAAATAAATTCTTTTCCTTGCCAAAGCAAAAGTCCTATTCATTATCAAGTTCAGGGAGTTCAGGCTTTTAATCCAATTTACATTTTGCGCATTTAAATGTACATTTATAATTTGTTGGAATTTTATTTTACAATATCAAGGAACAGGTTTTAGATTTTGTTAATTAGTTTTTGAAGTAAAATCCTTTGGTAGTTAATACCTGTTAAAATACATTTACAATTGACACATAATTATTTTACATGGTATAATGGGTGTGTTTTTTCTTCAGAACATCTTATTGCCTGCATTATAAAAGCTATTAACGTAATAGAAGATAACAGCAACTAACTATTTCCCCTCTTAAGTCAATTCAGCCTAGTTTTACTTATTTTTCTCTAGTGGTGATGCAGTTCCTAAATTTGCCTTAAGGTTTTATTCTGGAACATACCTAAGTTATTACAATTTGTGCTTGCTCTCAACATTACATATTCAGTGTTATTGTCTATTATGATAGTTTCAGTTTTCTTGGGTGAACTAGCATTCTTATTCCTGAACACATGTGGCAGCTATTAGCAATAATCTGATTGACTGTAGTGACTTATTTTCTGATTAAGATTATACATACATATATAATCACTAATCTCACTCTTAACCAACACATCCAATAATCCAGCACCATTCACACCACACCTTGCTCTGTTTCACCTGACTTAATCCAGTCATCCCGAAAAAGCTGTGGCCCACAATGAATACTGTATCACAAGAAACAGAAACATGTTACCCTGAAGATAATCTACCTATTGATGATTGGTTTCAGAATTGATCAGAAAAATGTATCAAAGAAACAACAAATTATGACTGAGGAGGAAATATGTGAAGTATTAAAAGAAGAAGAGAGTCTAGTAGAAAGATTGAAGCCACCAACTACTACAACTGTAAAAGTAAAACCAGATACAGCATTTCATTGTTTCAAAACCTGCATAACATGGACAGAACAAATGGCAGGGAAATGGAAAAAATCTGCTAAAGTTATTGTACTTCGAAACATGTGAGAAAAAGTTTTTAAACAATGATTATAAGTTGCGCAAAAACAAACCGCAATTACAGATTATTTTAAACTACGAAATTAATAAATATTGTTATTTAGTTAGTTAAATTTGAGATATGTTACAGTTAAAAAAACATGTAGAACATGGACACAAATACGTACCAAGCAATAAAACACTGAAAACTTTTATCTTTAACACTTCCACAAAATTTATTATCACTACTGTTGTTTCGGCAGAGCTATTGTTGTTAACTGTGTCTAGACTCAGATTGCCCTTTTGTTGATAATTGCAGTTGTATCAAGTTCACTTAATAAAGTGAGATTTTCGTTATGAAGTTGTTGTAGAGAATAATCTCTAATTGTTTTAGGGACTGCTGCTTATGTCCTCGAATCTACCTAAAAAGTTATTAGTAACTAGGATATGATCCGGAATGGATGATCTTTTTGCATTCAGAAACTTAAATTCATTGTTGGTGATTCTAGAAATGAGAAGATCGGATAGGTCGGATAGTTGAATGCCTTCTCTGTTTGTGTTATGATCACTAAATTGAGTATGTCTACAGTTTAAATATCCCATAAGAACAGCTTTGTTGAGTGGTTTCTTAGGTGCAGATAAATACACTGCAAAGGTTGGATCAGTCATATTGAGTGTGTCAGTAATTGACAGTATATGATATGTTGTATTTTTGGAGGATATGGATGTTCTTTTTGGAGATACCATGGTAGTTTACTGCACCTAGGACAAAATCTGTATCATGGTTTAAAAAATGGGATGGATAGTTGAAGCGACCTTATTGTTGTGACCAGCCTGGTACCATGAAAGATACCACAGTTAAGGCATTGTGTGTTGTTTGTTTCAAAAGATGTCAGTCACTTGATGAATATAGTAATGTTTCTTGTTTTTTGATATTTTACTCGCCAAGGTTTTGATACAAGAATATGTCTTGGGCTTGGAAAATTCTGGTGAGTTTTTGTTGTTTTTCTTAGTTATATAGATACAGAAGAGAAAGTGAGGAGTTTTAGGGTGTAGTTTGGACATATGGGATTTTTTTTAAGAGATAAATATAATGACAGTTATGCCTACATGTTCCTCAGGTTATTTTGGATTTCATCAGAATTCATAGAATGGATGGTACAGAGATGAGCTATTCTGCAAAGTAGCACTTTGATTATTGCGATTGTGTTTTGCAAGCCTTTTTTTTGAATTTATGATACAGAAAAATCAAAAATGTTATTTAAATTCGTTTTTAAGATACTTATATATCCAGCAGCAGTTAGTTTATCATCAAATACAAGATAAACTAATTTATTATGCTTGGCAACACACTAACGTTAAAACCGAATATCTTACTTTCTGATCCTATGAGCTAAGTAAGGATTAGAGTAATTCCAATATAGTTCATTGTGTCAGTTAAATATTCCTGCACTGGATATGCGAGCTTATCCAGGCTATCTCTTAACTTATTTTAAAGGAAAACTGATGGCCTATTCCCAATGAAACTTCTTCTACGGCACTACAGCCCAAACTGAGTCTGGGCCTCCTTTATTTTTTGCTTCCACCCTTGCTTGTCTGTCGCTGATCTTCTCCATACACGGACTACTAAAAAGGCTTATGCGTCGCTGTTTACTGTGTCTTCCCAGCGCTTTCTTGGCTTTCCAACCAGTCTCTTTCCCTGCATTCAGTGCTCTTTTTGGTAGCCTATCCGCTCCCATTCTTATCACATTCTGGCCTATTGCAATCTTTGTATTCTAATGAACTCTGACAGTGGTTCTTCCTTATAAAGTTGATAAAGCTCGTTGTTTTCGACTTCTGAAGATTCCGGTTTCCTTCACAGGTCCTAGTATTCTCGTCAGTACTTTCCTTTCGAATGTATCGAGTTTGCTTTTGGATATTTCTTTCAGGACCCATGCTTCACTGCCATATCATGCTATTGGTCGAATTAAGGTTTTATAGATTCTCATCTTTGTATTTCGGTGGGCATTTTTAGACAGAAATAGCTCTGTTTGCCTGCGTTATTCTCCTCCGTATTTCTCCATCTTCTGATCCGTCGGCGTATATTTCTATTCCCAGGAATGTAAACTTTCCAACCGTTTCAATGTCATCTTCATCTATAATGTTTCGTGGGACTATATTTCTTCTCGTCTGTATCATTATTTTTGTTTTTTCTGTGTTAATTTCCAGATCTAGCCTTTTTGTTTGCGTTTTTAACTCTGCGTATGTTTTTTGTGCTCCTGTTGATGTGTTCTACTCATAATATTAATATAATCGGCATAAGCGGCTAGTCGAACCGTTCGGTTGGTCAGTAGGTTTCCTCGTCGAGTTTGCATTTGCCTAACTGCATACTCCAGTGCCAGGTTAAACAAAGTTGGGGCCAGCCCATCTCCCTGCTTCAATCCCTGCGAAAATTTGAAAAAGTCTCTTGTGGTTTTGTATTCGTACACATGCCTATGTTTCATCATTTGTGGCTTTAATGAGTCTAATTAGCTTGTGTGGTATTGTAAATATATTGTAGAGTTTTTTCCTTTTGACTGAGTCGTATGCCTGTTTGAAATCTACAAATACGTTGTGAACATCAATGTCATGCTCCCATGATTTACTCAAGATCTGTTTGACTGTAAATATTTTATCCAGTGTCGATCTTCCCCGTCGGAAGCCCGTCTGATACTCTCCAATAATATTTTCCGCTAGTGGCGTAAGCATTTAGTCATGATCATGCATTTAGTTTTCTTTAAATTTATCTTCAGTCTGTACTCATGACAGCGTTCATTACGTTCTGTAAATCATTGTTGTTATTCGTCATTATTACTGTATCGTCTGCAAAACGTAAGTTATTCAAAGCTTCTCCATTGATAGATATACCTTCTATTGAGTCTGAGAGCGCTTTTTGAAATACCGCTTCACTGTAGACATTGAAAAGTAGTGGGGACAGCACGCAACCCTGGCGGACTCCTCTCTGTATTTTGATATTTTGGGTGTACTGGTTGTCAACTCTTACCTTGGCAGTTTGATTCCAATATAAATTAGATATAATTTTCATATCACGACTGTCAATATTTTGCTTTTTAATATATCTACAAGCTTTTTTATTTTTATGTTGAACCTTATCAAATGCCTTTTCAAAGTCTACAAAACATAAGTACATGTCCTGAGTTAGGCCCCCTAAAAACAATTTCGTACGAGACTGAACTGAATAAAGTTTTTTTAAAATTTTTCTTAATAATGAATATATTTAACTCTGTCGTCTTCGACATTTTTCAATAATCGTCCTGTATCTCGCTACTGTGAGGAGCTATTGATGATTTGATTGGACAATCATTACTTTAACGAAAAAAGAAGTCTTTTTAGTCTATCTTAGAAGTCTATCTTAACTACTTTTTTTCTATCTCATCTAGTTTTCGGTGTACTCTGCAAAACATAATCAATTTGGGACACCCTGTATATTTTATGAATGTTTTTCAATTTACTTATATTGCTTCTTGATTGTCTGTTACTTCGTGGCATTTATTAAGTTCAAGCAATTTAAAATTTGATCCAAGTTATTGTGATTGTATTATTTGTAATTTTGCTATTGACAAATTTATCACTTATAAACACATTACCAACATTTCAACCCTTCCTATTTCTTGTTTTAAATTTAGAAACTCGGGCATTTGAGTAATCTTGTCGTTTCGCCAGTCTACCGATTTATTTTAATGTTCTTAACCAGGAGACGATTCTAAAATTAGCTTCAAAGGTAATTGTACTCAAAGCTCATAGACTATCGCGCGAAGAACAAACATTAAACATTATTCGGTAGTAAACAATTAAACTATAATGTGTTTATTGATTATTCAATACAGTGGAACTTTGTTATAGCGTCATTGAAGGGCCCGGTAAAAAAATGACGTTATATCAGAGTGACGTTATAAGAGGTAGAAAAAAATGAAATTTTAATGAGACAAAAATTTATTACAACATTATTTATTATTACAGCTGCATTTATGTTAAAAAATTAAGAAATTAAACATATCATGTATATGAAACTTACATTTTTTATGAAAAAGTTCTCTAATGCTAAAAAAATCAGTTATTTTCTTCTGCACAACTCTTTCCGAAAAATAAAGTTTTTCTGTAATGTCCTTAATAATCTGAGTTGCTTCTTTGGTAGTTGTGGATACCTCCCTGAACTGGTAAAACCTGGATATTGTCCCAGCAGGTCTTATTGCTTCATAGATGGTAGGACAATCAACGCTGTCTTCTTTTTCTTCTTCATTATCTTCATCAACATCCATTTATACATTTTGCATTTGTTCTACAATTTCTTTATCACTTAAAAGTTGAAATGTTTTTACCTGATCGTCTACTGAAATGTAGGAGCAAAGATCAGTTTCAAACTCGCTCTGGTTTACATTAAATTTTTGTTTCCACTCTGAAAAAGCCATTTCGTGATCCTCGTCAACATCCTAAACATTGGGAGAAACTACAGTCAATTTAGCTTGACGAAAGCACTTACAAATTGTCACACGTAATCGCATTCCACGCATTGTCTAAAAACTGAAATGCATCAAGGATGGTAATCTTCTCAGGTTCCCAATTGTCCATATAAAAAATCATCCTTTTCAAACGCTGTTTCCGATAATGGCACTTTAAACTTCTTATGAATCCTTGGTCCATAGGCTGCAAGACACTCGTTCAGTTGGCTGGTAAGAAAACTAGGTTGATATTGGTCAAATTAAGCTTGGGATGGGCTGCACAGTTGTCAACTAAGAGAAGAATTTTTTTTTTAAGAGAGTTTCTTGTCCCACTTTCTGAATTCTTCTTCCAAAATAGCAGAAGCCATCCACGCTTTTTTGTTGGCTGTGTAGTTTACAGGCAATGGTTTTATGTTTTTGAAACATATAGGATGTAAACTTTTCCCAATAACCAAATCTTTCTTTTCTCTGCACCTGTCATGTTTGCACAAACAAAAGCCGTTTCAAACTCTTTATTTTGAAAGCTTTCCTCCGACACATTTTTTATTTTTGAAATTTAAAGTTTTGTCTGGTGTTAATTTGTAAAAGACACCAGTTTCATCGCCATTGAAGATTTCTTCATCCTTGTATGGTTGCCTTAGTTGTGGACATGTGTTTTGTAACCATTCCCCTGTCATGTTCTCGTCCATACATTTTGCCTCAACAATTTTCGCGAAGGAAATAAAGTGGCGGACTTTAAACTGATCTAGCCAGCCGTTAGAGCATGTGAAATCTTCACCAAACAGTTTTCCGAACTCTGTAGCTTTCTCCTTTAAAAGTGGCCCGGACACAGGAATATCAGAACTGCTTGATCCATTTGAATTGAGCTGAATCTACAGCACCACGAATGCACTTCCTAATCTTTTTAACGTTTTCTCTCTCCCCATTAAAGGCTTTTAAAATTTTGTCCTTGTTTTTTAGGATTGAGCCGACAGTCGAATTAACAAGTCCAAATTGCCGACATACATCAGCAATTTTTCGTCCACTTTCAAGTGCTCTTATAACACACACTTTATCTTTAATGGGCAAAACCTTCCTTTTAGTACTAAAATTTGCCATATTCAAAAATAAAAAGTTAATTACTAAATTAAAATCTAAAAACAAAAAAAAAATTCGAAAATTTCTTAAACTTAATGTTCTGAAACAGAAAATTTGACTGTTAGGACGGCACTGATAAATGAGAAATCATAGAACTGTCAAGGTCAAATAACTGTACACAAAAGGGATAATCTGGCTTTCTCATATTCTCATCATATGGAAGGAACAATGCCACAAAGCCGGAAACGCATTGCACTTTATTCTACATAAAATAAAAAACGACAACCTACTGTAAAATTTTATGACGCTATAGACGAGACTTTATTTTTAGTCGATAAAACCGGTTTTTAATAATGTTATCGAATAGTTTTTGGCTGGTTCTATTAAAAATTTACGTTTCAACCGAGATAACGTAACTACCGAGGAAGTAATATCCAAGTTCCACTGTATTGCCAAATGTCAGTGTTGACTCTTTTGAGTGTCCAACCCTGTATTTTACTTTTATGTAATATTATTTATAAAAGATTGTAAAATTGCAATGCCACCGATAAACAGCCATTCAACAACATTTCATTCTACCAATTCTACTTTAATTTATTTTCAGTTGTAAAGTCGATCACAAAGATATATTCGCTGAAGGATTTTACGAAATGAATTTTTTAACTAAATATTTCAAATACATTTTGCAGAATAAATTTAAAAATCATATCTGCTAACCAACTTGTTATTTCTCTTCTTTTATACATATACAAATAGCATTTGATTGACAGATAACACGGCTGATTGGTGTTGAGTAATGGGTAATTACTTGCGCTTATCTTTGAAAGGATAGCGTTTTCACTGGCAATGTATCGTTAGACCACGCCATACCTCTTTATTTCACAAACTTGAAAGAAATTTCTTTGCTTTCAGGAAATGGCTCCACCACCATACGCAGATCTCGGCAAAAGAGCAAGAGACGTATTTGGCAACGGTTATCACTTCGGCCTAATTAAACTAAATTGCAAAACCAAAACAGCCAGCGGAGTACAATTTAGTACAGGTGGTAGTTCAGACCATGAATCTGGAAAAGTGTCTGGATCTCTTGAGAGCAAATACACTGTAAAAGATTATGGACTGACTTTTACAGAAAAATGGAATACAAATAATACTTTGGGGACTGAGATCGCTATTTCAGACCAAGGAATTAAAGGACTCAAGGTCTCTGGTAATGTTAACTTCTCCCCACAAGAAGGGTAAGTTTTGATTTATACTTTTAATTAAGTTTTGTGAATACCAATTTCATTTTTTTTATTTATTCAAGTTCAGTATAGAGGTTAACAAGTGAATCATAAATTTCAACATATAAATAAATAGATCAAATAATAACAAACATGTGGTTAATCTAATCACCACTATTTAAATTGACAAAATGTTCTAGTTTACTCCGAAGTATTTTTTAACAAAAATTAAAAGTGATATTTTAGTACTTTGAATATAAATTATCCTTAGCACGGTAGTATTTGTTTCAGAAAAGAATTATTAAAGAAGTAGGTGAAAGAAATTTACGTTAAATAGCATTATGCTAGAATACTATTTATTAAAAAAAAATGTAACAAAATATGCAAAACTATGAACAACGGGTTAATGACACATATATTTATTTTATACCTAAAATTTAGCAAAGTGTTAAACATTATGGAGAACACCAGTGCAGTTTACCGTGCCTTTTACTACAACGAAAGTTTTTTTGCGAATTCCGTTAATCGTTTAGAGGTGTAAGTTGGTGGAATGTACTGTATGTAAGTCTATTTCAACAGGATTAGAGAAATAAATGTTAGATTTACAATCAATTTATTGAACCTTAGACGAACACTGCAATTTCGTGTTCATCTTCAGGTCTCCGGAAAAGTTATTTAAATGATGTCGGTTCAAAGAATGTAGTAACACACATCGGAAAAGTCTAGGGATATTTCATGTGGTCGATTTTGTTCGTGCTATAAAGTTGTTTAGTTAGTGCAATGAACATACTGTTCGTCATGGAACGACATCGTTTAACTTTGGATGGGATGAATAGGCCTTCTTCAAGGTGACATGCGCAAACTAATGTAGCTGGGCGCCTGATAGTCTCCCAAAGTGTTATAAGTCGATTGTGGCAGCGTTTTTGTGACATTGGAAGTCCAGTCGAACGTTATCCAGGGCGTGAGTGCGCTACAAATGCAGATCAAGCACTTAAAGGCCATTGAGATGTCCCCCTATCTCCAGATGCAATCACGCTGCAAGGTGAGAGTGGTGTCAAGAATATCAAAATTGGGATGCAAATGATTGGGCTACAGTTTTATTCTTCGACTAATCTAGATTTGGATTTCATCCAGAATCTCGTCGAGTGAAGAAGATATGTCCAGGAAGTTTACACATACAGAGGTGCTGTTGGTCAAAACTTCCACCTCAGGCATGATAATGCTAGTCCGCATGTCGCACGCCTAGTGACAAACTGGCTTGCCAACGAAAGTATTGATGTGTTGTCTTGGCCAGCACAATTCCCCGATTTGAATCCCAACGAGTACGTATGGGACATGCTTCAACGAAGAATTATTCCACATATGGGTAACATATACACGCCGTTTCGTTTCCGAGAGCGTCTAAGAGAAGAATGGCAAACGTACCTCAACAGGATATCGACAATATCAATTTGTCTATAAACGACAGATGTAAAGCCGTAATAAACCAGGGTAGACGCCGTACTTTGTATAAATTTTTTTTTTATTACGATCATATTTTGTGATGACCTAATTTTTTTTTATTATACTTATAGACATTCTCGTTATTTTTGACATTTCAACAAATTTTGTTGTATATTTAATATTACAAATCGATTATTATTTATCCAAAACAATTAAGGAAGGTTAAGGTTTTTATTTATCTTAGGTCTGAGATCCCATGGGTATTTTCACGTGAATTGGACTGGAAACTGTTTTTCTTCCTTTTTTGTACTGGTTTCAGTTCGTCTTGCTGGGCCTTTTCGCGGATGTCATTAATTTTGCGAATACTCACACCGCCCATTTTCGAAACTTTTTCCACAGTAATAGTCAAGTTGTCACCATTTTTTAAGTTCAGATGATAGTTCAATACATTTAACACTATACGTTTAACTTGCACACTAAGAGTCATACCCTAATTGAAATTCACGTCATTTACTGGCAACGGCTCCATGATGTAGGTACTTTCATCGGCTTGCGAAAATGAAATTTTCACAGCTTTTGCCAACAAGTTTTTGGTCTAATGGCCAGCACCCAAATCAACGAAGAGACATGTTTGCTTTGCGTGGACAATAGGGATTAAAACTGATTCGTTTCTCCTAATGACTTTATAATGATCTTCATTTCCCAAAGAATGAGTTTCAAATTGAAGCTATTGAACATTTCTAAATATAGATAAGCTATCGACAATGAGTTTTTGATATATTTTACTTTTTTTATTGTATTTCTTCATGTTATTGTTTAGTTGGACAATGTAACTCTCTTATTTATACATCGCTGATTGAACCATGCTTTAGTTGAAACAATACTGATAGTTTTTATACAACCGTAGGCAATTGTTGTGTGGGTGTGGAAGTATATTCCAGTGCTATAATTCTTAAATCCGGTTCTGATGCGCCGCTCGGGGCAAACCGACAACGTGGTCGGCAATTCTCCCGTAAGAAATACATTGGCTATCTTAGCTGCACTGCATTCTAACTATGGCTTCTACTATAATCACATAACGAGCCAGACTGAATTATTTTTTATTCGTAATGATTATTTTGTACATTCATTCTGCCTAGATTATAAATAACCAGTTTTGCCTAATGGATTGAGATTGGTTTCACATTACTTAACTACTAATATAAAACTAAGCGACTATGATGTTACATATTCGTGATTTTTAAGTTTTATTTGATATTCGATTACTATTCGATTTGTAAAATTCATAAATAGAACTACGTATTTCAATTGAGGAAAATATTAACTAGTATATCCTGAGAGTGAAAATAGCGGCACAGCTGATAACAATCCAAATGTGTGAAAATAAACTTCATATGTATTATATACAGGGTGTTTCATTAATAATATTGGAAATATTTTAACAGTAGATTCCTGTGCTTAAAATATTAAGATTTAACCCAAACAACTTTGTAAAATGTGGCTCCTTACTGAGATACAGGATGTTTTATTTATAAATTTAAAAACTATTTGTACCCGGTACTTTAAAAACTGTGATAAAATGACAATTCCGCCAGTGGCGTAGAATTTAAGAGGAGTCAGCCAGTCATGTTCCCCTGTTGTACTCCTCTGGTAGTAGACGTTTATTTAAAATAATTTAGTAGGGTGTACAGTACCTACACTTCCTGCCAAGTTGTGAAAAAGCTGACAAAATTAGGTAATAAAAAGCTTCTTGTTCACCAATATTTAACGAAGACCACGTTGCTCAGTTTGGGAGTTTTATTTGGGGTGAGTAAGGATATAGATGGTAGATTAAAAACATAGATAAACGATAGAAATTAATTAGATAACAAAATATAACGGTTTGTCAAAGAAAAACAAGAAATAAGGAATACCCAAACAAAATTAGTATGATTAAATAGGTATTTTAAATACCTTCCATACGAGATATCACTTGCCATAAGGTTCAATTTAAAATGATCGGTCACAGTGACTCTGTAACATCATGTATGACTATTACGTCACCTGTTATGACTAGTTAAGGAGCCTATGTCCGTTTATGTCCTTCCCCCAAATTTCACTATTATAAGTATAACCATACCAAACATACGAGGGGGAGGGACTTTTGGCTAGCACTGTATAAATATGAAAAAAACAATTATGAAATTACTGTCGGAACAGGACACATAAAATTTACAAGATTAAAAAAAATAGAATTAGATTAAAAACTCCAGAAATGATCCATAATGTTGAAGAAGATAGATGATTGTCGTCGTCGTCAGTTTAATTACTACTAAGAGGCAGGTGAAATTTGAATATTTATTTTAAACGAGAAGCTTATCACTGAATGGGGAATAAAATCATAGTACATAATTAAGAGAGAGCAATCAAGTCGCTATGTTTTGAATGTTGTTTTATAAATCACATATATATACATAGTAAATGAGTTTTACTGATAACTTTGTTGTGTATAATTATAATGCACTATGTAGATTAGATAATATTTTAACATCAATTACAGCTTATCAACAATGAAACATTTTTTTTTCAAATATCATTTAAAGGAATGTACTATAAAATTTCTAAATATACTAAAAATAAGGAATTTCATGATTTGATGACACAGAGAAAGATATTTGAAAAATTTTATGCCACAAAAAATAACATTGAAGGAAGGAATTATTAGATTTATATCATTAATACGCATTTATAATATAACTGTTACAAAACTTAGTTTTTTATAAATGTTCCATTAATTATATAATTCAATAGAGTTCGTTAAGGGACCTTCAGCCAAATTCACAGCTGACCTAAACCTACAGACTAAGACTTGGAAAGCATGCAAAAAAAAGTGAAAAATATGCGCATACATATGCACGAATTTACCCAAAAATATGCATTTCTGTTAGAACATATGCATTTTTTTAGAAAATAATATCTACTAGAAAATATCAGCTACTCAAAAGTCAGTTTACCTCCAGGAATAAAAGCGCTTTGTTGAGCGGAGCAAACATAAAAGAGAACGGAATAGATTTCTTAACACTATTGTAATAACTTAATTATTGATCTAAACACTGATCCTTAACTGCATATCTACAAAGAGAACGTAATTTTCATTGGATTTTTGCCAATAACTGCTTTCTATTATGTTTTTTAGATGTATATTAATAAGTAGATTAGAATTTATATTTTAATAGAAAATATTATTGAAAGTGGCTGCTTTCATACAATTTATACTTTTATTTACTAACCTTCCTTGTAGTAAAAATCGTATTTTATTGTTACGGTATTTCCTGTGCCTCCGAGTGTTAAATTTAGTGATGTCAAAATTGTCGTAGCGGAGTTTTTTTTAATTGGTGAGTAAGGATATATGTTTATCGTCAACTAAAATAACATCCTGGCTTTATTTGCTTATGTATATTCAACATTAATTAAATACAAATATTATATTTGTTGGGAAGTTACTTTTTTTTTCTAATTAATTTTATATCTTTTTGTTTTAAATTAAACTCTGCAGGTTCGGAAAACCAACATACAAAGCATCTTACAAACGTAAAAATGACGCTTACACATTTTCTATCTCCGCGCTGTGTAAAAAGTAAGTACATTTTAGAAACGAATTTTTTTTCATTTTGTAGTTGTTGTGGTATATATGTTACGGTTAAAACGCGAATATCAGATAATACTAGAATTACCCGGATAGAGTTAGAATTTTCCAAGCCTAGTAGTTGATAAAGCTGCATATTTTGGAATATTTCGTTGTATTGCGAATTTAGACAGTTGATACTACACTCACCGGCACGAAAACGGAGCACTTGCATTTTTAAAATAAAATCTTTAATTCTCTTAAACTTTTATTATGATAATAACGTAAACACAAACGAAACAAACTGTTTTAAGTAATTTCTAATAAAAATATAACCTTTGAACAAGAACTGTTTCAGTAGATAACAATTTAAAAATGAAGGAACAAAACGTAAGTACATGTAACAAAATGACGCTCAATTAATGAAAACTTAATCATATGTCCGGACAATGCCTGAATTCTCTTTGGTATGCCTAAAATCAAATGAGAAATGTCCTGTTGAGGAATAAGTTCCCATTTATCTAAAAGAGCTTCTTGTAACTGATTTAAGATTAAAGAGGTAGGAACACGACTTCGCATCTTTCGCCCAAGCATGTCCCAAACAAGTTCGATCGGGTTTTCGATTCAATGCTGTCCAATCCATTACAGGAATGTTTACTTCATTTAAAAACTGTTTAGTGATTCTCACACTGTGAGGCTTCGCATTATCATGCATCAGAACGAAATCATTTCCAACAAAACCAGCATAAGGCACAACAAAATCTTGGAGAATTTTATCAATGTACCTGGCAGCTGTGATGGAGCCTCTCAGAACGATGTACAATTATGTACGTGCCTCTAGGAGAAATTCCGTCCCGCACCATAATTGAGCCCCCTTGATAGCCTACACTAGGACTGATGGTACATGTGGTCTTCGCCAAACTCTCTCACGGCTATCTGGAAACCGCAAGGTAAACCTGGACTCATCGGTAAATAAAACGTGCCTTGCGACTTAATAAAACTCCAACTTAAACACAAAAAATGTTTCTTGTGTGCAACTAGAATCTAGAATATTAACATACTTCTGTGCTTTAAAGAGTTAAAACGCATTTTGATTTTTGTCGATAGGACATTTTGATCAGATGGTATCGAATTTTAACCGTCGAGTTGATACAAATTTGATTTAAAATTGATTTCACATGCGTAATTGACATTCAAAATCGTCGGTCGCTTCAAGCGTTGTTTCTGAGAGAACGGTTCATTCTACACAAAAATAAACATTTTTGTTCAAAATTATCTCAGCTACATTTCATATTTGAAACATTTTTTTCTAGATCGTACAGATTCTTAGTAAATCGATTTTACAAAATTTGTTTTTAAAGCATTAGAACACATAAAACTACTGTCTCTAAAACAAAGTCGATATATTTTTAAAATTAAAAAGCTTGTCGCTGAATATTTAATTGTATTTTATTATTAAATTACTGTAAATTGAGGCGCATGTAGGCCTTGTATATGATGGATATATAGGTCAGCGCAATTAAAAGAAGGAAAAGAATTTTGTTTTACTAGGACATAAGAAATTGAATATTCCATTACCACAATTATCAGACTTAAATTCGGACGTGCTTCCTAACCTAAACATATTTTTAAAATTAATACTGTATCAACTGATACATGTAAACATTGTGGTAAAAAAAGAAACCTTAAACAATTTAACAATTTTCTAGTGTTTAAAGCATAGATGGATCAAAAACTTTATTTTATTATCTTTCTAACATTATTTATTATTGACATTTGCTGTACTGCCCGTTTTATCTCCAATACAGTGATTACAAATACATTCTTGAATTCATTTTCCTTGCAGATACCAGTCAGGAGTTGTGAAGTCTGAGTACGGCAACGAAAGAATACACCTCAACGCAGATGTCGACTTAAACAGTAACGGTCCTGTCGTCAAGGGTTCGGCCGTCGTGGGCTATCAAGGATGGTTGGCTGGTTACCAGGCTGCCTTTGACGTCCAAAACTCAAAATTGGCTAAGAGCAACTTTGCATTAGGATTTTCAACATCAGACTTTGTTCTTCATACATGTGTGTAAGTATAAATATTCTAAACATAAGCTGTGGCCATACTATGGATATGTACAGACTTATTTATTGATTTTCTCTAGTATATATGCAAAATACATGTGATGTGACTATTAAATATCGAAACTGTTGTTGGGGAAACAAGTAGAACATAATATGGACTGGATATAAACACCAGCAAAACCAAGCTGATGATCAGCAAGGAAAACATAACTGGAGCAAATCTGTATGTGAACCAAATGAGAATTCAACGTGTCTCACAGTACAACTACTTGGGAACTATAATCAATGAGTCGTGGGACAATATCCAAGAGATTAAATGTCGCATCGGAAAGGCCAAGTGTATTCTTCACTATGAGCTCTGTGTTCAAGAGCCATGACCTCACCCTAGAAACAAAAATAAGACTCCTTAAATGTTACGTGTACTCAGTGCTTCTGTACGGAGTAGAAACGTGGACATTGAAGGCGAAAACTCTATCAAAACTTTAAGCTTTTGAGCTATAGTTATACAGAAGAATCCTGAAGATACCATGGACAAAGTCACCAATGAAGAAGTACTACGGAGGATGAACACAACCGCGGATTTACAGTACCGCGACAGTACTTGGGACATTAAGGCAGATATGAGCTACTCCAATGCATTTTGCAAGGTAAAATTGAAGGAAAAAGGGCCCCAGGAAAAGAAGAATATCCTAGCTTGCTAACCTGAGAGCACGGTATAGAAAGACCTCAATACGGCTATTCCGTATAGCAACCAACAAGATCATCATAGCCAGAATGATCGCCAACGTTCGGAACGGACAAGCAGCCTAAGAAGAAACTAACAATTAAAACTAAGAATTATAATAATTAATTAAAAAAGAAACAAATACTGCACTATTAAAAGATTTGGAGTAGAAACAACCTGAACGAAGACCTGCCAAGGAATGAAATTTAATGGCTGAAACTTTTAGGATGATTAGTACTACTTATTTCAGACATACTTGTGTTCTGCTTCGATATGACTCAAAGCTCTTTAAAAAATCCATTAACTCTACCAATAGGTATCCAGTTCCAATTGTATCCAGTACGAACAATGGAACGTTGCAGAGATAGAGGAGAGGTGTATATAGAAGATGACAATCATCTGTACAACGTCAGTCACGCTGTTTAATTGTCACACCTCACACAGATTTTTGCATTATTTGAATTAAAATTATTCTTTTTTTAAATTGAACACTAGTACCTAAAGGGCATATGATAGTTTGTTAGGCATTTTTAAAATGAATGTTATTCTAATATCTAGTGAACATGACAGTAACGACGGTCAAACGTTCGGTGGTTCCATCTACCAAAAAATCAACCCCAAATTGGAAACAGCCATCAACTTGTCTTGGGCAGCTAGCGGAGAAAAGACCGACTTCGGTTTGGGCTGCAAGTATGACTTGGATGCCGACGCATCTCTTCGCGCCAAGATCAACAACGCCAGTCAAATCGGTTTAGGATACCAACAAAAACTACGTGATGGTAAGTCAAAAACATATTATTTACTATTTTCATTGTACGAGTTCATATCGTCGACTGTATGAAATAGTGGCACAACACAAAAACAGGTAATTTTTCAAAACAGTGGTTTAAAGTTTGTATGCCAATAATTTTGTCTTATTTGTTTTACTACATGGATTAGGATTTTTGAAAAAAAAAAAAATAAAATTGGTGTATTTGGCAGAGCATTTGGTAGCCTTTGATGAATTGTAACACAGACTTTTAAATTCAACCCTTATTTTGAGCTGTGCCACTATTGCACATCAACATTTTGTCTTTCAAGACTAATTAAGGCAAAGACAAAACTGGCACTTTTTTTTGTTATTTCTATCAACTGAAATAAAGGTTCAATAAAGAATACTACAAGTTACTTGAATGAGAAAATGTGTTTATTAACAACTACAAGAAGAACGAAGTAAAAAAATATATATTGATATATACTAGGAAACGCAATGCTTTCTTCATTAATGAGACCGAGACAATTAATTTCAGCAATAAGACCTTCATTAATGACTTTGTCTGTCCATGGTATCTTTAGGATCCTTCTGTATAACCATAGATCAAAAGCCAAAAGTTTTGACAGAGTTTCTTCCTTCAATGTGCACGTTTCTACTCCGTACAGAAGCACTGAGTACACGTAACATTTAAGGAGCCTTATTTTTGTTTCTAGGGTGAGGTTATGGCTCTTGATGTCTATCGAAAGCTTCAACTTTCGATGGACATTGAAGTTATCATATCGACTCTGATACTCCTCTATTTCTTGATATTTTTCTGTTTTTTTTTCTCTTTGGCTTCTCTTATCTTTCTTCTGACGATGGTATGTATCGACCTCAGATATCCTCATCTTGCTTTTCCCACAGCTCTTTCCAGTGCCTTATTTGTTCTTTTTTTTTATAAAAAAAACTGTTATAACCTAATTTATCAAAAGCACTTGTTAGATACCTGTATCAATGAGTGTCACAAAAAAGGCTTTTTATTTGCTAATTTTTCTGGTCCAAGATAGTTATATTAGTTGCTGCATCGCTTTTTGGTACTATATACCAGTTTCAGATGAAATAATTTCATACCACCTATAAGCCTGAAAAATAATAATCACTCCTTCACAATAAGTTCAGTTTATATTCAGTTCAGTTTATATTTCCCATTACAAGTTCTTCTTCTACGGCACTACAGACCAAATTGAGCCTGGACCTCCTTTATTTTTTGCCTCCACCCTTGCTTGTCTGTGGCTGATCTTCTCCATACTAGGACTCCTAAATAGCTTGTGCTGTTTACTATGTCTTCCCAGCGCTTTCTTGACTTTCCAACCGGTCTCTTTCTCTGCATTCTAGCATTCAGTTCTCTTTTTGGTAGCCTATCCTCTTCCATTCTTATCACATGTCCGGCCCATTGCAATAGTATTCTAATGAAGTCCGACAGTGGTGCTTCCTTATAAAGTTGATAAAGCTCGTTGTTGTATCGACTTCTGAAGATCCCGTTTTCCCTCACAGGTCCTAGTATTAATTCTCCTCAGTACTTTCCTTTCCAATAGCATGCTATTGGTCGAATTAAGGTTTTATAGATTCTCATCTTTATAACACCCTCGCTTATATGCCTGAAAAATAATTCGCTGCTTCACAATGAGTTCAGTTTAGATTTCCTATTACAAAATACGGTTTTTATAATTTAACCGGTGTATATTTAATAACTGATCATATTTACTAAATGTAATGCTGATAATGAATAATCAAATTCATATAAAATGAATATATACTCATATGAAACGTTTGTTTTAGGTGTGACTCTAACTTTGTCTACCCTCATCGACGGCAAGAACTTCAATCAAGGTGGTCACAAGATTGGTTTGGCCTTGGACCTGGAGGCTTAAATATGTTATTACATCTTGTTCCACAAATACATATTAGCGCCCACTTAATATATTTAAGAATCCTGTATTGTAGATAATAATTATTTAAACGGGACTTTAGTGTATACTTTATTACTCCCGTTGTGTTTATTTCAGTTGCTCCTCCCAATTACTCCTTTTTTACACACCATGTACACTATACATATGTTGTTTTTATTATTAAACTCTGAAAGGCGGCATTCTCAAAGGTTGGTGTCAAGTTAGGAGCATATGCATTTTATGTCAAAAAGAATTAGATTGGGATTGTTGGTGTCTTAAGATGACTACAATCCGCTTTATGTAGTTTTTGCAATTTTGCAGTAAATGTGGATTTAATAATAAAAACATTTCTTCTCTCCCAACGTGTTATTGTTGGTCTGTGGGGGAGTATCAAGTTTGACCTGTTTATTGTATGTCAAGCAGAGAAGAAAAAAAAGCTTCTAATGGTTCCAGTCTTTTTTTTTATTTTAGTTGAGAGTTTTGTTTCAAATTGATTGTTCCGGAAAATAATATTGTACACAAAATGATTCAATATAAGATTTTAAAACTAGTTTTATTCAATAAATCCTAACCCAATTATTCCATTAAAAAAATGTAAAATACAAAATGGCAATCAGACACAGATAAAGTCTGAACCTAATTCTACCTAAAGTAAATCAACAATTTAAGCTACGGACGATGTAAACAAAGGCACGCTGGAAACTCGTTTGTTCAGAGCCGGACTAGTAAATTAAAGATACAATATAAAACAGACAAACGTTGACAGGTATAGATTATAGTACACCAATTTTTTAAATATAAAAATGATTTTCAAGATCGAGAGCTATTGACTACAAAGTAAAGTACGTATGCAGAAAAAAAAGTTTATAAAATTACCGTATTTGCGTTATTAACTTTCAGAATCTGATGTACTGCTGTCATCATTAATGTTAATAATGAGTGGCTCAATTTGGGCTTCAATTAAATTGTCCAACTCCCACATTTTTGGCGCTACTTCTTCTTTTACAAGACTGACGCAATTTTTCCATGGTTACAGCAGATACAGCTTAATGAAATTTTTAATGTCAGGAAATTTAAATGTTCTGTTATTGGCAGTAACATAATTCTTGACTCGGGCCCACACCAGCTCATATTACATTTTTCAAAAAAATATTAAGCTTATCCTCTTTGTATAAAAAAATATTCTAAAAAATTAAAACGTAACAATAAAAAAATCAGTTGTCAATATCTGAGAAGTCGTCCAAATGTTCAATGTCTTCCAATGGTTCATTATCAGCATCTGGTAGAATCTGTTAGCAAGCACCAATTTCTTCATACAATTTTAGAAAAGCTGGCGGAATTAACTGTAAGAGCTGGGAAATATTTTCAATTTTTTTTCTGTTTAGTGGAATAGGCCCACTGTATTTTGATTTCAAATCCCTGGAAAGTAAAATTGACTTCCTCAAACCCTTATTTCCAATATTAACTGCCTTATAGCCTTCATTTACAAGATGTTTGATATACATTATGTTAGGTTGTTCAGATGAAAACTTGGCTTGCTTGATATTTTGGTTTTGAAGTTTTTCTTTGTCATCTATATGGCTTTTTTTCGTAATCTCACTTTGTAATTCTTTAAAAAATACAAAATCAGATTGTTTCAATACAATCACCTCAAAGCAGTTTTTCTTTTACATTTTCTCACTGCTTCGTACCAATCGTCTGAAATATACACTTGTTTTAATGGATGACGCTGTACTTTTCAATTGCCTGCGAAATCACGGTCACATGGTTATCTTATATGTCCTACTACCAAGTATTTATGTTTAATAGAAGTGAAAATGCCTTCTATAGTAAGCTGTTGCCATAAACAAATTAGAGACCAATTTTTGTTTTGGCCACTGCAGTTATCTGTGTACACTATAAGCTAATCAGCAGTGGGTCTATTAGTTCGAAAATTTTTATATAAAATGCTGGCAATTTCATCGCTACCTCGCTTGGCAATATTTTCTGGCCACATGTACATGTAGGCCTTTCCACTAAAGCATTCATGGATGCAGAGGTTATAAACCCATGCCTTTCTTGGATAGAACGCTGCTCCCACTGTTAAATTTGGCACTGGCCTGTTGTATGTCAAAGCTGGTAACCATTGCATTTCCCGTAGCTTTAGCCTCCTCTGTGTTCTGTTTCATTAAATCCTGCATGGCCTGGGTACATCTTTGATGTAACTCCAAATCAATTTTCAGTGTTTACAATTTCTTTGTCAGCTTCATTATTAATTTTTATATTCATTACATTACATACTTTTTGATGTAACTTAAAGCCTATATTAAACTCAGCAGAATATGCGCCTATATTTTTCTTGGGTTACTGTCACAAAATTATTTCGGCGGCACAACTCAAGATAATAATCATGATATAAACTTAAAATTAACAGATCGGAATCTAGGTAGACTTTTGTTGGGTTTTTTTGCCTGCTTGTGTATTTTGGTATTAAATTAATATGCTGTCTAACATTCTCACAGCGTTCTTCTGGTATTTTCTTCTTGTTGTCATCCCTACCTCTTTCATCTGACTTTGGAGTAGAAGCACCTGCTTTATTTTGGTCAACCAGTCTTTCAATACGTTTTTTTGAAATGCCGTGTATGGCAAGAAACTCTTTCTTACAAATTTCAACTTCATCTCCATTTATTTTGATTATTTTGACTATATATTTAACTGAAACATTTCTGGATGAATGAACTCGTTTTGTTTTCTTTGGGTAACTTCTCTTCTTTGTAATTACTTTCATAGTTCAGAATAGGTAAATATTTTGCTTGTCATAATTACCCACGTTCCAAAAGTCATTAAATATATCATTTTCCTTGCACACCAAAAGCTGTCTACACTGTTTTTGTTTTGTGCAACGGTAAGGTGCACCTAATTTTTTTGGTTCTATTTTCTTTCCTCTTGTATTTATATATTCACAACCTAGATTACTTTTAGTCTTGCGCTTAATATTTTTATGTCATTGGGTATTCTTGTGTCTCCATTCAGGAGGCGTCTTCTTTTCTGGAGTTGGCAAGGCACCTCGAGAAGTCTGTAGGGTATAAACCACTTTATTTTTCTGCAATAAAATAGGTATTTTATTAAAAAGGAATAAGCCACAAAAAAACCTTTAGCACAATCCTAATGTTTTTAGATTTGAAAAATTTAACAAGGGTACAAGCCTCACATTTAATAAACTTACCGTTCCTATGTTTATATTTTTCGAATCGTTGCTATTTACAGAAACTGTGTAGTCTTTGTCATCTTCGCTTTCATTTAAAAATGGATCTTGGTCACTGTGTTCAGAATCAAACTCAGAAAAGTCTATTTTCCGTTTACATGCACTAGAATGTTCTGCTGCCATCTATGAGAAAACTGCTGAAATTTTCTCTTTGGGACATTAATATGGTTTTAAAGTGTGCCATTTCTACTTTAACTTTTTTTTGACGAAATTGTGGCTTGTCCACTTCTGGTCCCAAGGTCTTTATTTCTTGACTTGTGCCCATATAAGCTCTATTGGATTGTAGTACGGTGGCAACTTTAACACTGTTCTATTTGTGCTTCTTACCAGTTCACTAGTATGTATTTATTATGTATATTCGCCTTAATGTTATTTAACGATTTCTAAAAGTTGCACTTTTAACAGCGTATATTTAAAGGGAGTGTTTTTTGAGCAAAGCGAATTTTGAATATCTGCCTTTTTTTAGCCATAATGGAAATTTTTTCCAATTTTCTGGAATGGTAAGGATCATTGTCCATCACAATTACGGCATTTTTTAGAGTGTTGGTAAAATCTTTTGGAGCCAACTTTCAAATGACTTTCCATCCATCTCCTCATGGTAGACTACACTTTTGCTCGATTCAAAAGCTCACAGTGCATCCGGAACAAAACCATTCTCACTTCCGATGTGACAGATTATCAATCTTTTACCATTTCCTAAAAGTGATATTAACGATAATAAAAAAATTCAAAGGTTATTTGAATTACCTAACGGATTTTTTAAGCCTGTCGACAGCCCATCCAAAAATGCACGTCTTACAAAAGTCACAGAAGCATCCACCCAAACTTTTGATTTTGTATGAAACATTTATCCATGTTTCGTCCAAGTTATAAATTGTCCTATTTTCAGCTCTATATTAACTTATATTTTGCAAATAATTTCTTCGCCGTAGCCAAATTTCATTTCTGTCAAGTAGCAAACTGTTTCTTCCACGTTTTTGAAATTTAAAATTTAGTTTTCGTAAGAGTTTGTAAAACGTGGTTCTCTTAAAATTTGCTAAGTCATTATCATTATTTACATCTCTTAGAACTTTGTCAATTGTAGGAACTTCATTACGGAAGAAATATTGATGAACCTTTCTTCTTGTAGCAGACTTATCAAAATCATTTACAGCATCTATTGATTTTGAACGGTTTTGATTTGTTTTACATAGGTGCAGATAATGTGTGGGTACTTTTATACTCTTTAATGACATTGAAGACACTTTTCGAATAAACCCCAACTTTATATGCAACCTTTTGTTGTATGTCCGTTAAGGCTAAAGTAGGATTATCTTGTAATTCACATTTATATGTATTAACCATTATTTCCTTGGTTCTTATATCTATGTGATTCTTTTTAGCTCTTTTCCTAGGAGGACTTATTGGTAACAGTTGCCCATTTTCATCCGCAGACATTTTTAAAAAATGTAATTATTATATTTTTCCAACTATATATATATATATTCGTATGAACTGTACACATTGAAGTGTTACATTAAAAAAAAATAATGATACTAACAATAATAAATAAGAAAACACAAACATAGAACATATAAAATAAAAATTATTAAAGTCGAAGGTTACAGCCTCGAAGACGATGTGGTTAATTGTTTGTTCAACAGCGCTGCATTTGTCACATCCCGGACTGGCATTTATACCCTACTGGTTCAGATACTTGTTACAAACTCCATGACCAACTCGTATTCTATTAGGGTTGCACCATTCACGATGAGGAAGATAAGAAATATTCACTTCAACATATTAAAGCATTTACTTATATGAAAACATTTATTCAGTCTTTCCTTTTTACATACAAGCTACATCTACTGGCCATCTTAATTTTACTCCTTCAAATATTGCGCGAATCCATATACCCACTGCATGAGCTCCAGGATCGGGATATTTTTTATCTCTCTTTGTCATACTGATAGCCTCTTCGGACTTGCGTACTGCTTTTTCAAAAGCTATTAAAATATCAGCGCCGTTCCCCAACTCTTCTTTGGCAGTCACACAAAAGATGTAAATAGGATCGTAGAGTGTCCCTTCTCCGAATCTCGTATTCCCGTATTTCTGCAATGCATCAGCAGCAGCCTTGAAAGATTCGAGCCACATATCCGTAGTCACATCTAACGAATCCTTAAAACCAGCGAATCTTTTGGCCGCGGCTTCAAAAAGAATACTGTATATGCAGCCACTAGTACCTCCCAGACTTTTCTCCAGAAATCTGCTCATTGTTTCGAAAAATGTGAAAGGGTAGTTAAGAATGACTTTGTCTTGACGCATTCGTTTGATTAAAAGCTCTGCCACCGTTTTCATTCGTGTTCCAGTATCTCCATCTCCTGCAAACAAAAAAATGAGTATAGATACCAGTTTATGACTTTTACATATATTCTCATTAAATTTAAACAAATCAGTTTTTTAGTATTAAAAAATTGTTTTGTTAAAAAAATAATTTCTTAAGTTAATTGGCCTAAATATGAATAGAGAGTTTTTAGGCCCTCTACTTTTTGATGTACGTTAAACGTAAAACGTTATACTTGTCATGCGCTTTAAGTAGGAAATAAGGGATATCGTTTTTACTTAAAATCGTTTTTGAATGCTTTCAGAAATTACGCTAACACAAATTAACGTTAATTGACATTTGGCTAACGTAACCTATAAAACGGCAGTTCGATAACCTATTTTATTTGAAGTATTTGCCATATTGAAAGAATATATTAAAAATATAAATTAAGACGACGAAAACACGGAGAACTAATAAATCACAATTTTATAAGAAACTTAATTCTTCACAATATTTTTGATCCTGTAATACCTTTTGCATCAAGACCACATTTTGTGATGGAAATATTTAAAGACAAATATGGTGAATTAAATTTTCGATTTAAGAAAAGGGATATTCCTCGACTAACTCGGTCCTTACGTATTCCAAATCATATGACATTTAGCTCATATGACTTTTTTTCGTTTTTTTACGATTTAGATATATGGCATTTGACAACATTACAAACACGTAATCCCTTAATAACGTTAACCTTATCTTTACCTAAATAAGGGAATACCTTATCCGCTAATAAAGTAATCCGTTATTTTTCTGTTAATGCGCATGAGCAGAATAACGTATAACGTTTAACGTTACTGAAATAAGGGGCTTAAAAACTCTCTAATGATGACAATGGGCAAAGATCCAGTGGATCTACTTGTAAATCGGATGGTAAAACATTAATTAAGTCTTTTAACGCTAACCTTTCTCGGAGTCAATAACATTGAGCTGCTTCTCACATGAAATTAAAGCATCACAGGCAAATTGCATAGCAAAGTACATAATGTTTGAAGCTTCATCACTAAGTTTCGGTCCTCTAATGGGTGGTGTAAGTCGCTCTTTTCTTCTTAGGTTACCTGGCATTGTTACTGCTGTTGTCAGTGAAGGTCCAATACTTTGATTTACGGCCCTCCATCCTACAAATAAAAATATATATTTGTTTGCTATATGGGCTCTAACAACTATATAATGGGACAAGTTAAAGTATATAACAAATTCAGACGTTTGACTTCATTTATTATTTTTTTAATAGTTATGATAATAATTCAAAAAAGAGAAGAAGACTTTTTAGGAAGACAACTTTAGTGTGTGATTATTGCAATAAATCAATATTAAAAGCTATATTATATAATATTTGCAAGAAAAGTGCTTTCCATAAAAGCTGTGCTGAAAGGGTATGTCAAATAACCAATAATATTACCTGATGTTCAAATTGTAAACAAAGCGAGGTTATGGTACCTGAAAACAGTGTAAAACTTGCTTCTGGAAAGAGTAATAGTGAAAAAAATTATAAAATCCCTGTTATTAATGACTCATTACAGCGATTTATGGAGAGGGTTGGTAAAGAAACAGAACTAATCACCACTATACAAACCAGAAAACTGGAATACCTAAGCCACATGATAAGGGGACCAAAATATAAAATTTTGAGACTCATAATACAGGGAAAGATTCAAGGAAGAAGATCTGTTGGCCGAAGGCAGAACTAACTCATGGTTGAAGAATCTACCTGATTGGTATCAATGCAGATTGATTGATTTGTTGGAGCAGCAAGTTCAAAAATAAAAATAGCCGTTATGATTGCTAAGAAGAAGAAGCGATTTGTGGAAAATTTTCAGGAATCTGTTGACTTTATGTCCGAAAAATTTGATCAACTAATTTCTGAAAATCGAACTTGCCTGGCTGAAATGGAAATATGCAGCTAAAATCCAAAGTCAAAATACTTGAAGAAAAAATAAATGATTTAGAGTGGGACATAATCTCATGCAATATTAAATTTATGGGTACACAATTAAAGGAAGAGGTTAGTGCTGATTCTGTAGTTTTGGAAATTGCTAACGATCTGCTACAGTGTTATATTCAAGTAAAAGACATTAAAGAATGCACTAGGAAGAACACAAAAAGAGCAATATGATATACGATTATGGTATCTGGGATTCACTTCCATATTAGAAACTGATATGAATTGTCAAACAATTGATTCTATAATCTAACTTTCATATTAAATGAAATAACTTCATGGGTAATATTTTGTGTAAAATAGCAGCTCATAATAAATAAATAAAATAAATTTGTTTTTACAAGAAAAAAATATACTCGCCTGGAACATTGCCGTAGTTAGCATCCAAATAGGTCAACACACTGCTATCATCCACTTTCAACAAAGTTATTGTTAATGATGGATTATCAGAACATTTAATAAAATTTCCAACATAAAATCTTACTACATTGATATTAAAAGCTGTTAAATAATCCAGCACATCTTTAACACAAATATTTTGTTCAGTTGTAGTGATTACTGCATTGTTATTTAATAAGATCACCAGATTATCACCGCCACAGAGTGTTAACCTTGCTGTATCAACAACTTTTGAGTGGTCAATTCTGAAACTATTAGTGTCTTGTATTATGTGGATCATGGTAGCCAAAGGTACCTATAAAATATAATAAAATTTCAAAGATCTACAATACATATCAAACATGTCTTAAAAAAGTTTGTGAGCATGCCTTACCAAATATATGATCTAACCTTAATAGTTGCCACTGTATGATCCATTTGTGATAGCGTTGCCTTAATACTACTAAATGTCCCATCAATACACATACATGTGGAATTTGGTGTCACATATGGATTGGGTAAATTCACTTCCATACTTTGTACTTGCTGACACATTTTCTGACAATACTCATATATTTCCATAAGAGATTTTTTGGCAGCAGACATTGCCCCAGCTATCTTATATAGTAAAATAATGGCACTTAAAGTTCTTTGGGATATTTGTTGGTGTTTATCATTAAATAAATCGTCAGAAACAGTCAACATCTTTACTGCCAATTCATCATTAATAGCTCTTTCTATAGCAAGACCAAAATTTAATGTACATCCTGATGAAGCAGGTATAATCACAAGAGTGCCCATAATGTGATTATATGACAACTCCCTCAATGTACGTAAAATTAGATTGGAAGTTGGAGCTGTGAAATTGTCTCCTAAAAATTAAATAGTTAAGAATATAACTATTGTAGCTCAAAATTACCTTAAAAATAAAATAATTTTTTATGAAACAAACCACGTTACTATAAATTTTCAATGCCCTGTATATGATAAATTTATAAATATAATAATTTAGCATTAAGAAGTGTTTGAAGAAGAGTGAACTTTTTTATGGTGATTTAAGTTATAAGAACAATTTGTAATGGTAAACATTAGAAAGTTAGTTAAATACTGTTTAGAAGCTTATAAGTAATTAGACCTGGACATTTTAATCATATGCCCTGGAAATTTGGGGTTAAATAAAGAAAGCGTTGGGTTTTATCAGAGATATTAGTTGTTTCAGATAACAAATTCAAAAAAGAGATTAGTTGGAGAAACTTTTAATGATTTATTTAGAGATAAGGTTTTGTGCTAGTAAATAAAAAAGAATTTTTATTCTGATTGTCTCCTAGAAAGTTGAGAAAAACCAACTTGTATACAATATTGTTGATTTCTTAAAAAAATAATAAAGTAGGGATTTTATGGAAAGTGGTATTGTGAGGATGAATGTTGTGTGATTGGCTGTGGGAAAAGATGGGAGGAGAATAGAGTGGATGTAAAATTGAACAAGAAGGTTTTAGTCATCATGTTTTTACCATATAGACAAGCAGTCCAGTTAAAAGCAGTGTGTTACAGGTTGTGTTTTTGTGTGGTTAATTCAGTGATAGCACTAAGTCAGAGATTTGATTTGTGGCGAAAATCCGAACAAGTGCTGTTTTGAAACATTGTGAAAGGAGAAAGCAGATTTGCATATATTCATAAATTCTTAGAGTTATGTTATTGTTTTAAAAAGTCGAATTCATCAATCAGAATAAATTTATAATAAGAATAATAAAAATATCCACTTCAAGAGATTAATGGTGTAATGTATTATTTAAACTTCATCCCAAATAGCTTTTGGGCCAAAAATGTCAGCTTTTCAAATAAAAAAAAAGATTTTCCCCCCAGGAAATTGAAAAGTTATTCTAAATGTTTATAGGTAAAAAAGTTTTTAATGTAATAATAATATAATGTAGTACTGTAATGTATTAAAATTATTTTTTCTCTGTTTTTTTATTTATTTTGAGAATATGCCACGTACTTTTCCACAAGTAGCAAGTTAAAAGGTTTATTCTTCTAATGATCTAATAGTTATCAGAATTTTCAGTTTAACAACAATTAAGTATACCAACATTCAGAAAACACAAATATTCACTGCAGAAAAAGAATAGTCTAGAAAGGTATATGATTAGAATGAAATAAAAGTACCTTGAATGGCTGCTGTAAGCATTCCTTTTCCAACGAAATCTCCAATGTAATATGGGCCTCCTGATAAAACACGAACGCCGTCATCTTCCATATAATCCTTTCGAACTACAACATTTCCAAAATCGAACAAGCGTACTTCTTGGTTTAAACATGTTCCTCCTACTAAACTACTTCTAATTTTTAATGACATTCCATGACTGCTTATTATTTTGAAATCCATTTTTTTTTGTTTAGATTTAAACAGTTATCATTTTATAAGGTTATACTTTTGTTGTCAAACAAATCTTAACGGCGTTGTTATTATATACTCAAATATTTCCAACAGTTTTGGTAAGAAAAAATGAACCGGCACAAAAAACGTTAAGTCTTGACTGAAATATAAACAAGCATCATAATATAATAATTAATCCAAAATTCAATTTAGATTACAAGTTACAACCACTTACAACCAACCTAACCTAACCTGAACCTTCTTCTTCACATCACACTTCCACCAGAGAATAACCGAACACACACACTACACACACACACGTGTTCGGTTATTCTCTGCCTCAACCTCAATATAATCCGTATAACAAAAAAGTCTTATTGTATACGATAATTATATCAATTATATATTTTCATATACTATTTGGGTTTTCTTGTTATGTTTAGGTTATATTTATTTCACATTGTATTAAAATGCCAACGTGATTAAAAAATTAAAGAATAAAATATAGAAAACCTTTATTTACAAGAAAATATGTTACCACACTATAAATAAAAACAACAGTTGTCTATACTGTGATGTTACTTAAAAAGTACCTTTTTAAGACACTGTTTTTAAGGTGTTTAGTTTATTATACTGTATAAAATTTTTTTTGTAAAACTAAAAGTTTTTATTTGCTGTATATCTGGTTTTGTACCTTTTTCAAAATGCGCGAGTAACCTGGAATCGCTTGTTACCATTTATTTACATAGTAAAATTAAAACCCAAATTGGCCACTTAAAAATCAACCAATTGTGTAAGTGTAATTCCAATTTTAAAGGAAATACTGCAACATTACATGGGAAAAAGTATGAATCAGTTGCTTTAAAAATGCATGAAAAAATAACTCGAAGTAAAGTTGAACATTTGGGAATTCTTATCTCATATGATGTCCCATGGCTGGCCGTAAATGTCGATGGAATTGTTTCAGGAAAATGTGTAGAAATAAAGTGCCCTCTGGCAGGCAAAACAAAATCTGTGCAATCAATTTTACATGACCTTATTTATGCATACTTGAGGAAAATATTACTTTAAAGAAAAACCATTTGTATTATGGACAAGTACAATTGCAAATTTTACTTACCGGACTAGAAATATGCCATTTTGTAGTGTTTTCTCCATTCGATAAGTCCACAACTTATTATCAAAGTACCATTTTATGTAGAATTTATACAAAACATGTTAAAAGTTTTGGTAGGCGTATATTTTTACAATGCATTACCAGTTTTATTCCAATTATATAAATAAAAAACTTGTTGTATTTCTTATATATACTTTTACTTTGAAAAAATATTTACACTTCACTACTCACATCCTTATTTAGGTATATACAAATATAAATTAATATTTATCATTACTAAGTATTGGTGCAGAAAGTTTAACTAGGAATAATATAATTAACTCTTGCTTTAAGAATCTTAAAGATTTTTAGCCCTTGTATAGTTCTTTCAACGTTTACTCTTGCTGAAGCAATTTCAGTAATATAAACAGCATCTTGCATTGATAATTGTTTTCTTTTTCACAAAAATGGCGGCCTTATTAATGCGATTTTCTTTCCAATGCATTCATTTTCTATCAAAAAGCCCTTATCTACCATTATAGCGTCCTCATTTAGTGTCAATTTGTCCAATAATCTTGATTGAATAAAAATTTCTTTGAGGTATCAGGATATGAGGTAACAGGACTTAGGTAATCTATATTATACGAAAGAGAGATAAGTATAATCTCAATGAACATTTGCTCTCGATAAGTATTCATCAACTTTACTGAATTTCTGAAGGGCTTATAACATCAGTTTCAAATTGATCGCGTGGGGCTAAATTAGTAGACAAAAAAAAAAAAAAGAATAAAACATTTTGTAAATGCATATATTGTCTTTTATAAAATATTTCTTAATGTAAAAAATGTAAACATATTTTTATTCTAACATGCTAATTAAAACTTTTCCGACGTTTTTTCGTTCCTCCAGCAGTTTGGTAGCCTCCACAAATTCAGACATTTTCCAAACAGAATGTATGATGGGACTGATTTGTTTATCCTCTATCATGCTGAAGATAACGTCGAGAGTATGTTCGATCTTCTCTGGATCAGTTGCCAGAAGAATACCCAAATGTAATCCCGACACAACTCGGTTATTAATCAATAGCGAAAGTAAAGGAACGTTATCATGATCTACAGTTGGAGATTCTTCTATGGTGGGAGAAGCAACTTCGTGTAAGTTTGTTACTGCATTGTTAGCACCTGGTAAACAATTGAAACTATTTTAGTAATTGTGTTAAAAATAATCGTTACAACGCCAGGTAATTTTATAATAAGAAACCCCGGATGATAAAATTTTTTTATGAAAATAAAATATTTCTTTAACGTTGTGGCTTTTTATATCGTGAAGTTAATCTGATATATTAAATACAATATATCTGTGGCAAGCAGATGCCGAATACGGCCCTAGGCGGATCTGTAAAAAAACATCGATTTTTTTTACTTTCTTTGCTTATAACTAGTTCGTGAATTATATGTAAGTTACATATTTTTACATTTTACATACATTTATAGATTTAAAAGAAAAATGCATATTTAAGTGGTAACTACATATATTTACATATTTTCGTCACTTTACTCTGCAATGGAAAACCCGAAAACCATTAAGATGTAATTAGACAGGCACTGTCCGTTTATTTCTAAGTACTATTTAACTTAGTTCTTAACAACTCCTAATCTCCGCAAATTGAGTTGACCGACTTGGGTGTGGGGCCTGGCATTAACCAGAAATAATCATAAAATTAACTATTAATTATTTTTCATTTATAATTTTAATAGACTTACAGCTCCCAGAACGATTCCTGGCCGATGACAAACGCTGTCTTCGATCGTACACCTATCTAAACTTCAAGCAGACCGTATTGCTTTCCTGGAGTTCAGTTCAGCGCTGCTTTTAGTTGAGTGTAAACCTGTTTATAAAATTGTTAAGAAAATGCTCACAGTGAAATTTAATGTGATGTGGATTAAACCGTACACACAACTTCAAATGGATGGTGAAAATGTGTTCTGCAAGGCATGTTTAAAAATTTTAAGTACCTTCTAATGAAACAAAAGTTCGCATTTCATTTATTTTTAATTCGCCTATTTATTAAACATACATCACTCTATTTATTCAATTTCTCCTTGCTTCAGATTAACGTCGATACAAAATTTCACGTGCATTAGCATGTCAAAACAGCCAAACGTAGTGCAAATATAAAAAGGATAAGAAATGGGGAAAAAAGTCAACAATCATTGAAAAACTGTTTTAATTCGGGTTCATTAAGCAACGATTAAACATAATTTAATGAAGATCTGTACAAGTCAATGGTCGCTTCTAACATTTCATTCAAACAATTGAATAACGTTAATCTAAGTTTGTTTTTGGAAAACTATTGCAAGTAATATCCCGAATGAATCCAAATTGAGGAAATCAAGTGTCGACTCTATATATAAATTAACAAATACGGGAAGTCATTCGTGATAATTACTTTTATATTATTGTGGACGAAACTACAGATGCCTGTGGAAGATATATTGTTCAAGGTACATAGTCCAGGAAACTCATTATTAATATCTTCAAAACAACTTGTTCCCGACCTATTTGGGAGGAAGAATTAGTAAATTATTACTAAAGTTAACACCTCACTATTTCTGCAAAAATCCGAATGCCACCTCTAATCCAAATTTAGTCGTTTTTTCACAGATCCGCCCTGGTCTATTATTTGAACAACGTTTTAATAGATATTCACAAAATATGGCTTTAATATTAATAATTTTAATCCTCAAAACTGACATTTGTCTGGCTAATTAGTCTTTACCAAAGCCATTTAATTAAGTAAAAAAAATCTCAAATCTGTAAAATTATTAATTACATTTTAAATCGCGAGGAAAAGTGGAAAAATCAAATAAAATGGAAAACTTATCCATAAAATGTTTTAAAAAAGTTCTACCTATTAAAATAATCCTTCCCAGCGGTCTCAAAAGACTTTGTAAGAAAGTAAAAGTGGGCCCACTTTCATTAGAAAGTATTACATCGAATTTGTACTCTTGAACATCTTCCAAAAAAGTATCGTTGCATAAAAATGTGTCAACGCCATTTTTTATGGCGTGTTCTTCTTTGTTCAGTGATCCAGTACCAACTATGTGTACTCCTTCCACAGTCCTAGCTATTTGGACTGCTGCGGATCCAACACCACCTAACAATATAAAAATACATTTATACAACGAATTTAAGTACGTAAATGAAGACCACAGGAAAATAACTTGATAAGTCACATTTTTTGTTTTGTTCAGGAGAACATTTTTAAAATTTAAAACTCTGTGATTATGTTAAAATGCATCTTACCATTAATCAGTAATAAAAATATAAAAATTTGATATATTTGCTTACATCACATATTCATAGTATTAATTGTTTTTTATTCATCTACATGGATTTAACAAGTTTTTTCCATGTAAAGAAGGACTTATCACATTATTTCCCTACAAAATCATAGGCTGTCTATTTTTTGACAAAAATAAAACAGAAATACTTATAAGCAAATATATTTTGAATGCAAAAAGTATCAAATGAAACATTGTCACAAAAAACATTTTAGAATATAATTCCAGTTTTCCATGTTGCAGCCATTGTTGCCAACTACTAGTATTACCTGGACTTATCAACGTTTTTCCCTGTTTGGAATGGACATGTTAAGTTCTTTCCCTGTACAAGGTTTTTTTCAAACACCTATATATTTTGATCTTTTAAGAGTATTGTGTTACTCTTAGAAACCATGTAATTAAACCTACAAAGTGGTATTAAAAACGAGAAATGTCAAAAGTTGTACTTATGAAGTTCTTTTCCTGTGGTCTTCAAATGTATTAAAATAAAAAGGTTTAATTATATCAGAATTTTTTAAATGTGTATGAAATGAGTTGTTAGTAGGACTAGAATTTCTAATCGATTAAATACAAATACAAAAAAGCAGCATTCAAGTAGAAGGTAAAATTAAAATGGTATTAGGAGCTATTCTTTTAACTACAACATACACACACATAGAGAGACATAGAGAGAGAGAGAGAGAACATATTTTGTATCGACAACAGCTCTACAGTATGTCCAGAAGTAGCAGATAGGCCAAACAGCTTATTATCAATTCCGCTGAGTTTTGTCATTGAGTTGATAATATTTTCGAGTAAAAATGGTTATTATCTTTGGAGAAAAGAGTTTTTTCATCAAAACTTACTATCCCGATGTTTCGATAGACGGATTATTCGGTAGTTTTGCATTTTTCCACAAGGAAACTAAGTTCCTATAGCTGGCTGTATACCATGTATCACAAACAAATTATTTAAATAAAAATTTAATTTTAAATTATATAAAAGGTATATGGTTAAAACACCCTTTCGGGCTACATCACAAAACGTTTTCGGAATTAATATTCGATCATCAGTGTTATCTAGATGTACATGTTTTGAGCCACTAGTACATTTGTTTTTGAGCCACATGTACATTTGTTAAATTGAATTTAGGTTACATTATTTGATCTTATAAACTAGGATGTTTAAGTTACAACAGGAATTAATAACATGGCAAAGTAAGACTCCACTGGAGGTTGCTAGTCGTGAGACAAAGCGTCTAGAGGGATTAGTTGTCAGTTGATATCAAGTAAATACAACCAAGCAATAAAAAAGTATACTGAGATCTCAAAAATATATTACACAATATTCTCATGAAGTCAAATACTTTCCATAAAAGTAAACTGCGGCTGTGAAAAAATTAGATATATGGAATACCCTGTTTCATGCAAAAGCTGCTACCAACACTACTTTAATGGTTAAAAAATGAATGAAAATGAAATTACGATATTCTGTTAAACAAATTAGAGATGTTAATTAAACTATTTTCCAAACTGATCACTAAAACTTTACCTGTACATGACAAAACAAGTACTGATTCATTTTCTCTTAGATTTCCTAAATTTAACAAAGAAATATATGCTGTCAAATAATTGACGAAAATAGCTGCCCCAAACTTGGTATCAATAAAATCTGGTAATAGAAAGCAATTGTTAGGGTTCAGTCTTATGGTATCTCTGTACATGCCTCCATGGTAATCATAGCATATAACCTTTTGACCTACCTACAAATTAGATATCGATAAATTTAAGATTTTATTCATACTGGAATAATAATTACAATTCCACATTATATATGTTAGAAGGAAGTCATATGTAACTTATATAACAAATATTTGAATTGTCATCATTTTCCCATTTCAACTTTTTTTCTTACCTTTTTTTTAAGAAATCTTACATGTTAACTCAGTGAATTGCCATGGCGAGCTGCTCAAAATTTTATTATTATAACCTTTTAATAGTAGTGTAAATTTAAAAGTGACAATTGTTGATGAGCTATGCTCATTGCCTTTCTTTAGCATTGGTAGCCACTTAAGCCAATCATATTGAAAATCCAAAGATTTTCGATTTTGTTGGTGTAACACAATTGTTTTATTCTTGTATTGAAGGCAGTCCAAAACGACATGCTATTTTTAAAGAGATTATGAAGTTAAGTTAAAAACTTTGAAATCTTTACCTTAAACACATTGGGCTTGTCGGGCTGAGGCAGTTGCTGTGGTCAAAGATTAGCTTGAAGCAATTATAGAAGCTATTGAAGTGACAGTTGCTGATGCAACTGATGTAACAACTAGAGGTAACAGTAAAGGGATACTACATCAAATAAAATCCAATGGTTGTCAAAATTAGCAAATTACTTCAATCACTAGTCATAGATATTTGTTAAGCTATACAATAAGTTTCAAACTTAGCGCTTTTTTTGGAAGAATTAAGGATCAAAACATCCATATTTGATATTTATTCCAAAGTAAAAGACACATGTGATAAGCTTCAAATTGACATTCCTACTCTGAGAAAAACATAAAGTTTATACTAGATTAGATAGTAATGCAGGAAATGCATTTACAGTCAATGATGAAAAAAGAAAAAGTGAAACTAAAAAGTGAAAGTATTTTATCCGCTTTTAGACTGAAAGAATAAAAAAAATATATCCAGTAGTCAAAATCATATCGTTAAATATAGATGAACTAGAAACTGAAGTAAGACTTTTAAAAACAAGACAAAGTAAAAAAATTCCACCTTCAAAAGCTCTTGACTGGCTCGATTCGATGTCTTAGCCTAATAGAAAATTGATATTTTGATTGACACTACTACAAGACTGTTTGGAATATCTAATAGTGCCTTTAGTTGAAAAAGAACTTGCTCTAAATATAGTGTAGTTGAATAATTAAAAAAATCATACCATTCCAGCAGCAACAAATAGTATTGTAATGTGTTGTCATAATAAATTTTTTAATGTTAATCTGATTTTTTAAAATATTTTTTATATATGTGACTGTGGCCACCCAAATTTTTCCTATGGTCCCTCAATAATTTAATATAAAAACAAATGTAACTTGTTTCAAAAATTTACTGTTCTAACGATTAATTTTTTAAAAACTTATTTTAAAAAATTGTAAACTGTTTTTCATACAGGAAAATATCATTGTTGGAAATTAAAAAATATATGGGAGGGGGAGCAATTTTCAGCATTGGAACTCACACTAAAATCCCTGGCCACGCCTATGATTGAGAGAGTTCAGCTTGACGGAGCACAAACAGATTACATACTGTGCCGCTATTTTGATTTTTGAACAAGATTTTTGTTGTTTACTGAGTGTATTATATTTTATTTTTGAAACTGTTTTTTCTTTTAGTTCATATAAGTTTTTGCTAATATTAGAGTTTTATTTTCAATTGAACCATGTACTTGGTGTATAACAGGTAGTACTGCATCAATGCACCCGAAAAAGGTCATAAAGAATTTAGTTAATGTTATTAAATGGTAAACTTTCAAATGGATCCTATGTTGATGTTATAAAAATAGTATTGATGGTTACACAAAAAAGAATACAGTCCATATAATCTTGTATTGTATATTTTTATGTGTTGGCACCACTTGTAAGTGAGAGTAGTGTCAACATCAACAAGTGATTAGACTAGAGAGATTTTAATCAGGAATTTGTGTTAAATAAAAACATTTATTTTTGTTCATGCATCATTTAGTATTCCATCTATAAGCAGACTTTTTCCATCACATATCCCTAAACATAATACTTTTATTTTAGCTCTTTTAGCCAAAACGGGAAAAAATAGAATGAGATTTTGTACGACTTATAATTGTTATCCTATTAGTTTATTTATTTATTTCATCATATGTTGGCTAAAGTAGACTTGGTAAATATATATTATATAATTCAATTATATTCCAGATTTATATAAAGTTGAATATCTATCAATATTTAAAATAATTTAATGTCACATATAACTTCCTAGTATTTATTGTACACATTCTAATACTATTTGATATATTTACAACTACTTTTAAATGCATTTGGCTTGTCTTTTAATCATATATATATTTTTAAATAAATACATACATCAATCATTCTGAATAAATTTCACATATAATTATTATTTACCAACCTCAAAACCGGTGTCTTTTACATCTTCTCCTATAGCAGTTATCACTCCTGTACATTCAATGCCCAAAACAAAAGGCAGTTCTTTGTCAGCAACCAATCCTCTTCTTGTATATATATCAGCAAAATTCAGGCCTCCATATTCAACTTTAACTTCTATATTTCCATCTAATGGACATAGATCAAATGGTTCAATCTAAAACAGTTACTTCTCAAAAATTTGTTTTCCCTTAGTACACAAATACCAAAGGTGTTGTATGAAACATTAATTTTTTGAAGAAATATCTTTAATAATTTCTGGGAGTAACACAAAACTAATAGCTAAAGTTTAGATATTAGAAACTATTCGATGACTTAGAACTATAATGACCTAACTACAAAATTGGCAAAATCAAGTTATGATAGTTAATGTAGCACTATCAGTGTTCATCTTTGGAATGATAATGTGAACAATGTTTATGATACTGGCAACGAAACAAAAGCTTTTGTTGATAATTAAATAAAATACAGGAAGGATATAGTAGGAACAAAAGCGCCAATGCTATTGCCCATTTGATGTTCCGAGTGCAACTAGAACTAGTGTTTAAAAAAAAACTTTCACTATTTTTTTCTTAATTGTATAGTCGACATGGGAATTTGTGTTATAGTAAAATATATAAATCATCTACAAATATATTTCTAAAAGCAACTTACCGATAAGGAATCATATCCTCCATAATTTTTAACAATAACAGAACGAGTTTTTTCCATTTTTTCTTTAATCAGAATAGATATCCACATCCACCCATGTAAAAGAATTAACCTTAAATTAACAGTAAATCACAATACACAAGATATCTTATTCTTTTTTCATTTTATTATGGTCCCTGGCCGAGGGAGCGGCCAAGTGACCAAGCAACGATTAGCCAGAGGCCAAGAAAAAGAAATGTACTTGATTCTTGATTCTTTGTTCTCTACCTTACTTACTCGATTATACTTTCATAAATCGAAATATTTTTAGAGATGGGTAGGCTAGAGCGATATTTAAGTCAAATTTGGGAGTAAAAGATATTTTTGGTGATGTTGAGATTTAGAGGCACAGAATACACCATCCCAACTTAGGCATCGAGCAAAAAGATAGGATAGGTAATTATGTTATGGATACACTTTGATTCATTGGGTCTTGCACATATACAATATGCACATGCAGTAGACTAAATTTGTTAAATCAGTATTTATAGTCAGCTGAACTGATGTTATTCAAAATGACACATTTTAAAAATTTAACTTATTAAACACAAATATGTTTATATAAATTAAAAAATTAATGATTTATAAATCTTTAAAGAAAATAATATGAATGGGTACACGGGTAGTGAAATATATTCTGCTTTTAGTTATGCAACTATTAATACACCAACAAAATAATTTAAGATTTAGATTTAGGTAGCAGTTTATTTAGTAGCTTTTTAAAATTCCGTTAACTCTGGCGAGATAAGAATTTTAATTTCGCATATTATTCGTCCAAATAGTTTTTCTTACCATTTTCCAATATTTTATTATGTAGATACTTATTTATTTATTTGCACTGCATCCTCTCTCTCCTCTACCAAAGAATATACACAATTATACATAAACGAATAGTAATTCTCGATTTCATGAACCAGGGTGTGTATTCGATTTATCGATTCTAATTCTAACAAATTCATCTGTATTTACGAAAATCGTTTATGCAGATTAATAAGGTAGAAATTTATTGGATTGAATTTTTAATTAAATTGACAGAATATTCAAGTTCAGGTTATGAGTGATCAAATGCTGTTATACAATCAAAAGTAAAAAAATCAGGTATCCAGATATACAACTTATTTTTTAATTATGCCTGTACCTAGTCAAGAAGAAACAAATGTAAACCAACCAGAAGGCAATCAAGGTAGTAGCTACAATAAGAAAACATGTTATATTCTATGAAGTAGATTGTAGTAGGAAGATAAAATATTGTGGAATGTGTACTAAACTTCAGTAACACTCATCGATTATTTGGATTTGTTTCAGCTACCACTTCAAACAATGCAGCAGATGGAGATCACAATGAAGGTAATAGAGGTCCAACAGTGAATGATATAACAATAATTGACCCAGACTGTTTAGAATTAGACTTAAATCATGGCAGGGTTGATAAACTTCAAAACTTTGAACCACTTACATGCATTGAAAGGCTGTATTTAAGATGGAACCTAATTACAAAGATTGAAAACCTGGATACCCTTACAACTCTAATTGAGCTGGAGTTATATGACAATCAAATCACAAAAATTGAGAATTTGGGATGTTTAGTAAATTTGGAGTAAGTAGTTTTTTGTGTAATAATTACTTAATAGAAATTAATAACATGATATTTGTTATGAGTTAGTTGATATTGCATCAGTTTTTGCAAAATTTTAAATGGTATTTCCATTAGTGAAAGGTTAGTGACTCATCTTTCTCTTTAATATTTAAAAATTGCTACAATTTGTTAAACTAAAATAGAGATTAAAAAAAGTGATTTTAAAGTGTTAATTTGAGTTGAAGTGTTTTATTCATTAGGTAAATCTGAAATTTATGAAAGTTACAAGTAGATTCAGTACGTAGGCAATAACAAGGCAGTTAGTAAATATAATGTGAACTGTACTTAATAAATTGTAATGTTGTTGTTACTACATAATAAGATTTTAATTGGGTAATACTCAGTTTCTGTTTCTGTAATAATTTGTTTTTTTTTTCATAAAGTCTATTATTATTAAATTATTTACAAAGTTTATTTAAGAAGTATATATTAATCATAAATATTTATATTTTACAATAAAATTAACTCAAATATTAATGAAAAAAAAAAAAAGAAATAAAAAACAAAAAAAATTGTTTATACATATTCGTAATGTATGCAAAAAGTACATACACATTAAAAAAAGGAATGTCGAAATCATTAAAGTAGACTTTACACTACATGATTTTATCATATGACAATATCATTTGAGATTTGTTATGATTCCTCGTTTCTATGATGTTTTAAAAAATCGTGTTTACATTACATGATAAGTTATGACTTATATGAGTGACAATGAGTGAGGTTTTATTGATTTTTTTTTGTTTATGGTCATAGAGATATTAGACACAGTATAGGTATCAACTATTAGATTTTGAAACCATTATAATGGAAAATAAATCTTTGATTGCATTGGCTTCCCGACTTTTAATAATAATACACCGGCAACAACTGCGTACAGTGTACAGCAGTAAGAAGAAAAAGATCAGACGCCTTTGGGCTTGCAAGTGGCTCTTACAAAAAAATCGTGGACAGGGTATATCAAATTTAGTGTCGAATTAAATTAAATTAAAAAAAAATAATAAAGAAACTAAACTAAAATTATGACTAAGAAGACTATCAAACACTAAACTAACAATAACATAAACTAAGAATAACATAAACTAAATAAATCATAAAGGAAAAATACGACACAATAGCATACATTCGATAACAGGTTCAATATCAATGCAACAAACAAAAAATAAATAAATAATGTTGTCTCTGGGTAAGGGAATGTTACTGAATTGACATAAGAATAAGGCGCGATATTTAAATATGTTGGTGTTACCCGTATTATTACCGAAAATCATATGATTTTATCATGCGGAATAGGCACCGTCCTATTCTCCTGTGACAAGCTATGACGAGCCACATGACAATGCTTATGACAAAATCATATAACAAATCACACAGTGTAAACATGTAAATTTCACTTTATGACCAAATCATATGACAAATCACATGATAAATCATGTAGTGTAAAGTGTGTATAAGCAAGAACCAGAGATGCAGTGAACAGTTCCTTCCCCCTTCGCCGCTCCCCGATTTTCAAAACTGGTCGATTTTGAGGACCACATTTTTGAAGCTTTGTGGACAATTCCATTTAAATGCAATATTATTCGAATTTTGCACATGAATACTTTAAGGTATGTTCTTTCAGATGACCGTAATAAGATCTCTTAGTTGTTATAAACACAGCTGCTATCAATTAAAAAAAGGGACTAACTCCGTCCCAAATTTTCCTAGGTCAACTTTTTCTTTTAAACTTGTAAAAAAATGCAGGCTTTCTGAATATGCAAAATAATTATCTTGCAGGCAATGGTCACAAAGTTTATATATATATATATATATATATATATATATATATATAAATTGTTTATAAGAAAAATATCTAATGTTGATTTCTCGCGAGGAACTGACACATTCAAAAACTCGTCGGTCGGTTCAAGCGTTGTTTCTGACAGAACGGCTCATTCTACGCAAAAAGTGCTAATAAACATTTTTGTTCACAACCATCTCAACCACATTTTTTTTAAACATTTTGTTCTATGGCGTACAGATTATTGGTAAATCGATTTTTTTTGCGTTATTACCCCCCTAAGAGGGGGGTTCTTGAGGGAAGCCCAAGGGAAACTTTTTTGCATCTTTTTTGGGGTCCCAAAATTGATATTCTCTGCAAAATTCAGCTTGTGCTTATGATTTTTAGGGGTCAAATCTCTGACGACTGGACCACAGTATATTGTTTTATTCTTTAGCAATATACTGTGACTGGACTAAAACACAAAAAATTAAACAAAGATCATTAAAACATATTTGTTAGTAAATTCACTGTATGAATACGATATATTATATTCCGTAGGTTCTATTTATGTTATATGTTATATTCAAATTTTATACATAAAGATGTTGTAAACGATATCTTCGCTTAGTTGGTCTACTAGTAATATGTAAAATTATCAGCATTAAATGGCAAAGCGGTGTTCGTACGTGGCTTTAACTTTACCCATTTTTTTGACACTAAAGACACCATAAGCAAATTTCTAAAATGTCGTTTTTATATTTTTATCGTATTTTCATTTCTACGACCTGGAAAATTTCTTAACTAATTGCACAGCAAATTTTGATAAGAATTTTTTTACAAACAATTTTTCTTGTATCTATTTTGGTCGTTTGTATGAGACTTGTATTAGAGATATTTAGGATAAAATGTTGAAAAATAGGGGATTTTCAACGTCTATTTTTCATTCTAAAAGGATTCCTGGATTTTCCAGAACTTTTTCAACTGGAGAATATTCAAATTATAGTTATGAACTATACGCCGTATTTGTACTAAGACAAATCACAGAAAAGACCATCGAGTACAATAAACCAGCGTATCTATGTTTTACAGACCTGACAAAGGCTTTCGATAACATTTAAGTCGAAGACGTCTTACACCTACTGTATAAAAAAACATACCAATCAATATTATACAAACCATCGAAAACATCTACTTCCCTAATCGAATACAGGCAAAGATAAATGGAAAAGTAACACAGTGTATACCAGTATAAAGCGGAGTCAGACAGGGTGACTCGTTAAGCCCACTTCTCTTTAATATAATAATGGACGAAATAATACAAGCAGTAAGTAAAGGTTATGGTTACAGAAAGGCGAACAAAGAAATCCAAATATTATGTTACGCAGACGACGCCGCATTAATCGCCGAGACAGACGACGAGTTCCAAAGATTAACACACATCTTCAATATAACAGCCAAGAAATACAATATGATAATATCAGCAGAAAAAACCAAATGTATGACAACATCTAAATAACCACTACGATGTAAAATCGAAATTGATGGGAAAGATATAAAGCAGGAAGCAAGGTTTAGATATCTGGGAATAGATATAATAGTTACGAAGATGTTGAAGAAGTACGACAAAAAAGCTTAAAAGCAAGTCTAGCGGTGGGATCTCTTAATGACACAATCTGGAAGAACAAACACCTCAGACAAGACACAAAAACAAGAATCTATAAAGCAGCAATTAGATCTATATTAACATACACGGCGGAGACAAGACCTGACACATCTAAAACGAGACGACTACTAGTAATAACAGGTATGAAAATACTTACATAAAACATTAGTAGAATGGCAGAGGATATGTTAGTACGAATAGCACGGGATAAATCACCAAATGAACGAAGAAGTATTGCCAGACCAAGAAGTAGATGGTGCGATAATTTAAACAATTTAGGAGGTTAATATAGAAGAAGAAATAGGCTTTAAAGCCTACATACAAGAAGGAAGAAGAAGAAGATAGTTATAAACAACAACAAATTATAGATACATTTTTACAAAAATTTAATTTTGCGGTAAGCAAAAGCTGCGTTATAAATAACCGGTATTTTATTTGCAATCACTAATTCATTTTTAATACTGTTGATACATATTTGAGTAAAATATTAAATTTTGCATTTTCAGAATTCTCGATTTATCCTTCAACAGGATAAAAGCCATAGAGGGATTAGAAAATTTGGCCAAGTTGAAGAAACTCTTTCTTTCATCAAATAAGATCGCAAAAATTGAAAATTTAAGTAACATTTCAAGTTTGGATTTGCTGGAGTTAGGAGATAACAAAATAAGAGTAAGTATTTGTTCTCACATAAATTATTTTTTACATATCAAGTTAAACCTGATAATAAATCAGCGTAGATTACGTTGCTAGAGCTACGCTCAGGCGAAAACAGTAATATGTATACCCAATGCACTGCAATATTGGACTCGCATTCATTCGGAGACGGCTTACTACTCCAGGGAAATAAGTAAAATTTAAGGTGGTATGTCACGATGTTAAAATTCATAATATTCATATATTATACTTTTTAGGTACAGTTATCATAACTATTTAAACCTTCAACTTATGATTATGTACTTGAACTGTAATCATTCTATTTTAATGATATCTAGTTAAAATTCTCAAAGAAAGTAGTACATTATTCATAATTGTACTTAAATGAATCCATGTCATAACTTACTTGATAACCTGCCTAAATTCTGGTATTGCCTAATAATTTTTGAAGTTAAGTACAAAATAACTAAGTTAAATGATTAACTATCCAAAAAGATTTATTTTAAGCAAACGTTCATTATCCACACTTCCGTAATCTTTAAATTAACTGTACCTAAAGATACAATTACAATTAAAATCTGTAAACTAGTGATTTTGTTATATTACCGTAACACGTTGTCATTTTGGTAGTGAGAAATTAGTTCGGCTGTCACTTCATAGATGAGAAAATTAGTTCAGGTGTCATTTTCCACGAACACGAGAATGGAACCAAAGAATTTAAGATCCTCCTCAAGAGCGGCGGCCATAGAGCGTCCAGAGACCCCAGAGAACCTGGAGGACGCTACGATCGTACGACAAACGACCTATATTGAATTGTATTGCAAGCTCATAGTTCAAAGTTTGTTAGTATGATAGAAGCATTAACCTGAGGTATACATTATTTGTGAAATTATAAATTGTGGATTTGAGCTCGTTTGAGCACAGTCTATTACCTAATCAACAACTAGAGTGTACTTATCAGTAGCTGTCAGTAAAACTATAATTTTTACTCCACACTTCAACCATTTATCATCGTCGATCGAGAAGAATCGGACAAAGGGGCATTAGAAAACAATTCGATCCTGATATTTACATCGAATGTCCACCTGGAATACCTGTGAAATTCCAAGATACATCCGTTACCTTTTATATCTGGTAACAAAAGACACTGCCCATGATCAACTCACCTTCCAAGTTGTATGTGAACCATTAATTCAATTAAGAGAGCACATACTGTATGGTGGAAAAAAAAATTCTCCTTCATTCACATCAAAATTAGTGACAGCTGATAGTTCTTCCTTTTCTAAATGGCTTTGTATTCATAGTGCCACAGAATACATGGCCTGACTTCTATAATGCAAAAGTATTTTAAACTCAAAATTTGTGTTTTGATGTCACCTATCACTCCTTAGCAAATATTCAGTTAGTAATGGGACACTCTGTATGACCGATCTAGAGTTTCTTTAGCATTATCACTAGTTTTTATTAGAAGTTTACATCTTGCCAGAGTGTACATTTAATTGCCATACTTATGATTACTTATTTCTACTATATTTTCGAGGAAAAAGTTATTAAAAAATCATCAAAAAGTTATATAGATGTAGTCAAATTTTGGTATAGTTTTTAATTTCTATTATTACATTTTCTTTTTAAACAATATATTTGTAGGACATTGAAAATCTTGATGAATTGACTTCGCTTCGGCAGCTATATCTTGGCAAAAATAAAATTACTAAAATTAAAAACCTGGACAGCCTTAAGAACTTGACATGCTTAAGTCTTCAGAGCAATCGACTAACTGCTATAGAAAATTTGGAAAACTTAAAAGAGTTGTCTGAACTGTATTTATCCGAAAATGGTATTGAAAAAATAGAAAATCTTGACGCAAATACAAAATTAGAAACATTAGATTTGGCCCAAAATAAGATCAAGTCGATTGACAATATTTCACACTTGACTGAATTGGCCGAATTTTGGGTAAGTTTTATTGTGGCATTTAACATTTCTATTAACAGTGCTTAGATATTTCTCAATTTTTTAATATTCTCGAAATTCAATAGGATTGACGGGTTATTGTTTTAATAGCATTGACTACGCAGGAGTACACTAGAACTTTATTGGTTATTACTTAACACTTTGACCGCCGTGTGCATCCAAAAGTATACACATGCAAGTGTCAAAATCGCTGCGTTTATACTTTTAGATATACATGTAAAGTTTTGGTTGTAAAAAACTATAATAAAATATTTTTAATATACACTGTATATAACAAATTGAAACCCATTGCGGTACAATTGAGGGTTGACAATTTGGGATACTGTAACAAATTATGATAATAATAATATTGGTGGTACAAACAAAAATTAGAATTAAAAAAATTAGAAAAAAAAAGAATAATTGAAAACATTCTTCCTTCACGCTTTGGAGAAATGATGTTGTTCATGTTCGATACAATTGCTTCAAAATTAGGACTTTTTGATGTAAGAGCGATTTGAATACAGTCTTCGGCGTTTAATCGATTTCTCTTCTTAAATATGTTGTTCCAAAAGCCAACAGTTTTTTAACCGCCTCTTCATGTGCAATTTTGAAAGCATTTGCAGCTTTTGACATCCAAAAAGACGACAGATTTGGTTTACTCTCAAATTGAATATATGCTTCAGTATTAGATCGAAGTTCAAGAATTGTTTCTGCCAAACCTGAAGGTTCTTCTAGTATCATAGCAATTTTACATTCAAAAGGATGTACAATCCAACTGACAGTACGTGTATCAAGATCTGGAAAGTAACTCTGAAAACCGCTTTCTGAGTTTGATAAGATGTCTTACAATTGTATCCTTGATATCAGCAAAAGTAATATTTTCGTTATCTTCCAAAACAAAGCTAACCTTGAAAAAGAAGCTATCTTGTTCTGTTCTACTTTCTGTCTCCAATATTGCAGGTTTAATCCAAACGCTGACACTATTTCTTTGGCTGAAATGATAATAAAATTCTTTGTTTAATATATTTATACTCTCAAAAATGTCCGCTAAATATGCGAGACATGCAACCCAGGAAGAGTTTTTAAACTTATCTGCAAGAATATTTTTTTGATCAATCATAAAAATTTCTTTAGTTTTGAGAGTCCATATATTTATCTGTAGTCCATCCATTACTTCTGTATAATAAAGTAGGTCCGTATATTCAGCTTCACCGTCCTGACATAATTCACGAAATAGCTGCGTGTTTAGTGCATGTACCTTGATAAAATTTACAATCTTGTTGGCATCATGCACGACGGCTTTCAGTGTAGGTTCTAAATATTTGACCATAAGGGCCTGTCGATGGATCATACAGTGAATAACTTCAATATTTGGGTTATTTTTTTTACGAAAGCTGAAAAACCATTAATATGACCCAGCATAGCTAGAGCTCCATCCAAAAATACAGAAATACAGTTTTCCTATTTTAAACTTTGTACATTGAAGTATTCATTTACTTTATTGTAGACATTAATTCCACGAGTTCTCAACTCGAGAGGAGAACAAAACAGCAATTCCTCTTTAAAATTATCTGCACCTTAAGCTGAATAGCAAAATATTTAGCCTGTTTTAATGCAACAATAACCTGTTCCTTCACATTTTCTGCTAATATAGAAATTTGTTCTTTCACAATTCTCGCAGACAAGGGCACTGAATTCCATTTTCCATAAACCATTTTTTTTTAAATTTCAGATGAACAATAATGAAGTATCTGATTGGACAACAGTGGAGAAAATGTCAGCACTAAAGAACCTGGCGACAGTATATTTGGAAAAGAATCCAGTTGCCGAAGATCCAATGTACAGAAGAAAGCTGAAGATGATCGCGCCTTCTTTAACACAAATTGATGCAACTTTATGCCGCTAAATATATATACATTCTTAGGCTAAAATAATAATAAATATTAAGTGTTTAAAACCAACCATACTACTTTTTATTTTAATTTAGGTACTAAAAGTTGTTTTTGGGAAAGCAGTCTGAGTTTGATTCCTCGTGTGAAGGCGGGCCGTTCTAGTAGAATACCTTCACAGTTTCTACTGCTCATCGTAAAAGGCGACAAATTGGAGCAGCTGTCCGCTGACCATTACCAAGTCCTATCTTGTCCCTGTGTGGTAGTAAATACTCCCAACTATCATATGACACTCCCCCTACCCGTCCTATACGTCCTGAGAGCCAAACGTATATGCGTAGAGCAGGCGGCTATGCATAATCCTAATATACACATCGTTACAAAGGGGTGTATGGCCCAGGGGTAACATAGTGGGCTACAAGGGATGCCCAAGGGAGATGGCAAACCCGAGGGGAATATAGCCTTGGCTTGTTAAGCACGCACTGCCCCACTGAACCGATCAGCATGACCCAACTCGTGGGAAGAGACGGAAGAGAGAGCAGCGGGAATGAGGGAGACAGTAGAAGAGGGGGAGAGAAAGAAAGCGATGAAACTCGAGGAAGAAAAGCTGGAGGAGCGAAGTGGAAAAAAGGAAGAAATTGGAGATAAAAAAGTGCAAGCAGAAGCAGCGGGAAGGATAGGGAAGAAAGAGAGAAACGGCAAATCAAGAGAGAGGAAGAAATGAAGGGAGGAGAAAACAGACAGAAGGACGGAAGAAATAAAATAAAGGAAGAACCTGAGCAGATGAAGTTCCTGAAAACGCGAAGAAGACTAGTACAGAAGATGGAGGAGCTAGGAAGAGAAAATGTGTGAATCCACACGCCGATAGCACAGAGTTGAGGCCTCGAGGAGAATTCTGGAGTGGGCTGCAAGAGGAAGGAATGTGATGATAGGTAAACAAACAACAAGAAGGTGGGCTAACATCAACACCAAGCTCAATGAACAAAATGGAGTGGTAATCATTAGCAAAAGCAAAGAAAAATCATTTGTGGATCTAATGACAGAAGTAACAAAGTGACGGGAAGAAAGGACATCGACATAAAAAGGCGGAAGAAGTGAAGAAACTCATCTCTGATAATACATTCGTGTCGAGAGCGATGGCAAAAGGGGACACCGTGAAGAGAAGAATCTTGGTACAGGAAATCCACCCAATGCAACGGAGGAGGAGATCCAAAAGGCCATATAAGAAGCAGCTGGCAAATAGCGGGCCTGTGACATCATTCAAAATTTGGACCGAGACACGAGGCGGAGTAAGAGGGATGATGATTGTCGTGATGAACGTGGATGAAGACGCGGCTGAAAAGACCCTGAAAATAAAAAGAATAAAGGTAGACTATAAATCCTGCCGGGTAATAGAATTGAGGGTAGAAATACCGAGGTGCCTGTGATGTCTCGCCTTTAGAAACAAACAATGGCACTGCAAGGAGCAGAACAGAAGAGGCTGTTTCTTCCGATGTGGCAAAGAGGGTCACATAGCGCTGGAGTGCAAGGAAGAAACAACCAGATGTCTTAACTGCGACGTGATCGGGAATGTAGCAAAAATCAAGAATATGCCCAAAGTTCAACCGACTGGTTGACAGTAGGAATCACGAATACTAGTTCCAAGAAGAGTGCGCGAGTGAAAACAGTACGAAAGAGAACGTGAAAAAGTCCAAGGCTTAGACATGGCAAACAAGAAACAAGACTCGGGAGCTGAGGTTGCTCCAAACTAATGTGGAAACGGCAAGATTGTAGCGGTTATATTTGCATACCACATTGGGTATCATTTATAGGGGATTGAAACTGGGGACAGAAATAACTGGGCTGGAGATAGGGTAAGCAAACAAACCGAAACGTTTGCGAACAGCTACTCTTGGTTTGGTTGGAGAGCTGGGTCGTGAATAAAAGACACTGGAAAGGGGCAACTACAAAGGAAGAAAATTAAAAAAGTACTTACATAGATTTCCTGGGCAAAACAATACAAGAAGGTTCCTAAACTATTTAAATTTGGACACCGTTTACAAGAATCTTCCTGCTGGATGGTAAGTAGGCTTTTCTTTCCTAAAAAGTATAATAAAAGGCTTCTTAGACTCTCTTTCCCCTAGGGGTGAAATGGGGTGAATCTTTGAAATTTTAAATAACAACCCCTATTTTTTATTGCAGATTTTAATTCATCAAAAAATAATTGACTTTTGTAAGAAACTTTTTTTCAAATTGTTAATAAATAACGCCTAAATTACACAAAACAAACATCTAATTGGAAATAATCTCATATTAGAAATTAGTTTTTAAAACCGATATTTGCCGAATGTTATCGGCATTGGAGTTTAAAAATTATGAATAGAGTTTGATATCTCGAGAAATACACTTCCAGATGAAAAAACCAATAAAACACTTTTGTAATAGTTTTTAAAACTCTATCGAATGACACCAAAAACTACCACCCACCATCACCCCCTGGGGGTGAGAGGGGGTGCAACTTTGGAATGTTAAATAGGAACCTCTATTTTTTGTTGCAGATTTTTTTTCATCATAAAAAAATAAGTAGCCGCATACGAAAATTGTTTTCAAATCCTTGATAAACGGCGCTACAATCGGAAAAAAAAGATTTATTGTGTTACCATAGGAAAATTATGAATAGGGTTTGACATCTGGAGAAATACACTTCCAAATAAAAATCCAAAAAACAAATTTTTAATATTGTTTAAAAATCTATCCAATGACATTAAAAACTATTCTCCACCCCCACCCACTGGGGGTGAAATGGGTTGCAAAAAAAACTTTTTTTTCCGATTGTAGCGCCGTTTATCAACGATTTGAAAAAAAAATTCATATGAAGTTATTTATTTTTTTATGAGGCAAGAAAATCTGAAACAAAAAATAGGGGTTCCTGAACGTTATTTTAACTAACCGCATAAGCTTTGTTGGTATGCCGAATTCTATCTTTGGATTAATTTGTCTTATTTTTATTGTGTCATAGAATTGCTTGAAATCTATAAAAACGGCATACAAAGGAATTTTCTAATCATAACAGGTAGTTTGGATTTCTTTTGAAAAGAAAACAAAATTGGTCTGTAACTGATTTATTACTTCAAAACTTAGCCATTCCAGGGTATTTCTTTTTGTTCTCTTCATATGCATTTATGCATTCGACTAGTATTTTATAACATACTTGTTATACATAGTCTTAGCCTTTACAGCTTCGGTAAACCATTCTTTCCTGTTGTTCTTTTTTTTTATTCATTTTTTATCACTGCTTCATTCTTATCTTCTGTGTATATATGTCTACTATACTTTACATTTTCTATATATGTGTTTGTATGGTTTCTCTTTTCAGATAACTATATTCTTTCAAGTTCCTTGCGTTTAACTTGTACCTGTTACATTCCTCACCTCTTTTGCTTCTAATTCTAGTTACAAGGTTTATGGCTTTCTTTCCAACAAAATTTATGTTATGTCTTTGCTACATTGTTGGGCGATCCCTACAACCATTATATATATATATATATATATATATATATATATATATATATATATATATATATATATATATATATATATATATATATATACAAAATAAGGGTACTTCTTTATGTACACTTTTTTATAAAACTGAATAATAAGTGAGATACGACCCTTTAAAGGGGTGAATTGAAATTCTTATTTTTTCAAATATCTTCCAAACGGTTTTGAATACGGAATTCATATTTTGGGAGTGATTATAAGACATTAGGATAATTAATTTCATGTCACCAACTATCACATCCTATATTAATACAGGGTAGTTTTGGAGGGTAAGTGAGGGTTATTGCGTCACATGTTTTTTAATTTTTACATATTTTGAAAAAATAGTTTAAAAATTGTTTCCTTAGACTTTTCTACGCAAAAAAGGTGCTCTTGTAATATTTCGATAGATATCACCGTTTTCGATTTATTTAAACTCGAAGGTATACATGTATTTTATTGTAATCGTTACATTTCTTAATATTCATCAAGTATACTTTGGAATTGACACTTGTGTTAGCAATAATATTACAAATTAATGGAAAACTTAATTAATACTTAACATTTAATTAATGGCGAAAATAATATTTCACAACAACTGTTCAAAATGTCCTCCATTTTGTTGAATACATCATCTAATTCTTTTATTTAGCGAACGCATTAATCCATTTAATGTTAATGGATCGTTTTGTAAATCGGTAAATACTTGTTCAATTTTGTCTCTTAACTCATTTACTGTATTAATTGGAGTGTTATACACTTTTGATTTCAAATAACTCCATACTGTAAAGTCCATTGGATTAAGATCACAGCTACGAGCAGGCCAATGAATCGGTGCATCCTCACCCCGGCCTATCCACCTATCTTGGAAATGTTCATGTAACCACCTTCTACAAATTCTTTTGTAATGTGGTGTAGCACCATCATGCATGAAAAACATGTTTCTTCGTATTTGTAATGGAATATATTCCAAAATATCATGTAAAATATTGTCTAGAAAATTGTAACCATTTAAATTTCCGGGAAAGATGTGGTATCCTATGAAACTATTTCCTAAAGTAGCTGCCCAAACGTTTATCTCGAACGTGTGTTGGAAGTGAGTTTCCATTGTAGCCCTTGGATTTTCTTCAGCCCAGAAGTGCATATTTTTCTAGAATTGAACATACCTTGTCTTGTAAATGTGGCCTCGTCTGTAAACAGAATGTTGCTTAAAAAATTTGGTGCAGTTTGAACTTTATTTTGCAATACTTCACAAAAATCAACTCTAAGTGACATATCGTCAGGTAAAAATTCTTGCACTTGTCGATAGTGGTAAGGATGTAATTGCTCTTCATGCAGAACTCTTAAAACACTTTGATGGGAAATATTCGTTCTTAATCCTAACCTGCGTGTACTTATTGTGGGGTCATTTATTACAGCATTTAATATTTGCTGTTCAACGCGAACATTTCTTGCTTCTCTACGACGACCAGCATCTGTATTCCTTCTTTGAAGACAACCGGTTTCTCTCAGTCGTCGTTCAGTACTTACAAAAGTCCTGGCATTGGGAATATTTCTGTTCGGATACTTTTCTCTGTAGCGTCTTACAGCGGCAGCAGCATTTCCCGAACATTCCCCTAATACTAAAAGTATGTCTGTCATCTCAGAATTTGAATAGTGTGCCATATTGCGGGCAAACAAATTTAAAAATATAGCAAAAGAGACGTGTTAAACAAATTTCACTGTCGAGTACAATAAAAGTGTAGATAAAATAATTTAATTGTTATTAAACGTCACTGACAATTCATAGATTACTTGAGATTAAAGTGTTGTTGCTAACACGAGTGTCAATTCCAAAGCATACTTGATGAATATTAAGAAATGTAACGATTACAATAAAATACATGTATACCTTCGAGTTTAAATAAATCGAAAACAGTGATATCTATCGAAATATTACAAGAGCACCTTTTTTGCGTAAAAAAGTCTAAGGAAACAATTTTTAAAATATGTAAAAATTAAAAAACATGTGACGCAATAACCCCCACTTACCCTCCAAAACTACCCTGTATTAATATAGGATGTGGTAGGTGGTGACATGAGTTTAATTATCCTAATGTCTTATAATCACTCCCAAAATATGAACTCCGTATTCAAAACCGTTTGGAAGATATTTGAAAAAATAAGAATTTCAATTCACCCCTTTAAAGGGTTGTATCTCCCTTATTATTCAGTTTTATAAAAAAGTGTACATAAAGAAGTACCCTTATTTTTGGACGTACTATGAGCTCTAGAAATTAATGTACATAATTCTGGACCACCTTGTATATATATATATATACACATGTATTTTCTTAACAAACATTAAAACTTATGTTCTAATCAGTTGTTGTGATTTTTAATAATTTTTTTTCAGAATGTGTTCCCGATATTACATATTTTTTGAAATTGTAAACATTTTACTTAGAATAAATGCTCAAGCTGTATTTTATCATTTTCAAATAGTTGATTAACATCTACTTAAATCATTTCCGAAGATACTAGAATAAATTTAAGCCGAAAGGTTTGCCAAAAATATATGTGGACAAATACTCCGCGCGCCAGCTGCAGTGTCCAGATTATAAGCGCCAGCCGTGGAAGGTTAAATCAGTTCAACATTTCCGAGAGCATGATTAAATAAATGCTTATTCAGAGATACCAAAAGTAAAGTTACATACGTCGAACAGTTGTAATATTAACAGAGGTCTACGACAAATGTGTCCTCTACAAACTGTATTTTCTAATCTTGGAGAAAATTTTACGAGAAAGTAACATCCTCACTAAAGATTCGATATACCATCAAATACATCAATGTATTTAACGCAAATATAGACAACCACAAAAACCGATACTTGCTAAAATTAAAAGATTAAGATGGTTCGGACACATAACTAGAATGAAAGAAAACAGAAATCCCCAAAGAATTAATAAACACTGGAATCTAAAAGAAAAAGAGGACGCATCTGAATAAAATGAATGGAGGCAGTAAAAGAAGCTCTGAAATTGTTGAGGGTATAATATTGAAAAAAACTAGCACAAGACAGAAAGAAACAAAAGAAAACTGTTAAAGCAGTGGGCTATAGTTTAGCATATAAATTATATACATAATTATTATACATGTATGGATGATTAAATCATACACTAAGTACAAAACAGAAAATAGATTCAATAATTCTAATATAAAAATATAGTTTTATATAAAATCATATTTTTTATATGTATTTAATTATCTTTTTTTATTTATTTTCATTTATTTTAACAATAAAACACTAAATTTCCCTAAATAAAACAATCTAACGACGCCATGTATAATAAATACTCTACAAAATAAAAAATAATATTTTTCAACTACCTGTTTACTTAAAACACGTTTTTATATGCAATATGAATCGGTACACATGACCTAAAACCTGTCAAAACAATCCAGTATCAGTAACATTTCAAGAAATTGTACTTGCGCGTTTTGGCACAGGGCACAGGCATTCGTTTCTCGTACAAGCTAAGATATAGTTCGTTTTCTTTCGGAGACTTGCACTGGCCGGTAATTTTCAATTTTATTTTAAATTTAAATTATGGGAGTTATTTTATGGTATAAAACTATATTAGATGTACTATAAAGTTAATAATATGCTTCGGTTTTTTCATATAATTATTTTATTTAGGAACATCTAGTTATAAAAGACAAAACTTTAACAAAATAGCATTAACAATGAGTGATTATTTAAATACTCTTCTGATCTTTTAAAAGGTAAGTGGTGAAAATTTATTGTAAAGTATTCTCGGTTAACTTGAATTTTAGTGCTATGAACATAACCTTGGCATCCAACTATATGTTTGTGCGTCACAGTGTTGCCACATTTTTTGTATAAAGTATAGGAGTGTTTAAAATAGAAAGATACTTTGACGAATATAATGTTTTAAAAAACTTATACAGAAGTAAAATGCTTCACATTTGTATTTAGGTATATACTTAGGTAAATGTGAAGTGTTTTACTTCTGTATAAGTTTTTTAAACGATGGTATACAGCCAACTACTGGGATTTTCCCATTAATTTTTATATAATGTTTTGTTATGAGAAGCCACAATTTTTGAATTCATAATAAAAAGCATTCATAAAATAGTATTTTTTACGGTAATTACTTACATTAGTGAGGATAGTCGGATTAGTCTGAAATTTGGACAGTGGATTATGTTTTATTTTTTATTCACTTTTCAATCTATACATTTTTTTACGCTGAGCTATAGTTTTTCTGTATTTCGCATTTAAAAAACTGATATTTTGACATAGATTTCAAGATGCCGCCGCCATTACAGCTGCTGTCAATGATGTGCGTGTGCGTAGTACATACTTCTTGATCCAATGTTGCCACACTTTTTAAATATTTTGTTTATTGTGAAAATATTATTTCTCAAGCGTCTCAAGTACAATAATAAAGGAATAATGATAATGAGTATCATTTCCGTTTTCTGTTTCTAAGGGATTCGTATAACTGTATTTCATTTGTTATTCACTTATGTTATTACATATAGATTATAGTTTATTTCGTTTTATGTTGTATTTAGTTGGATGCATTAGTTATTAACTTCTTTATTAATTTACATAGTTAGATGTGATTATATTAATTAAGATTGGGTTTTAATTTTTTTTTTATTGGTACCCCATTTTGCTTATTTAAAGTACGCCGTAGCGTGTTTAAATTCAACTTTCAAAAACGCGTGTGTTTTAAAGTTACCCTGGCAACATCATCAGTTTTAAATATTTATCTGACCTGACAAAAGTACATAACTTGTAATGTCAAACAAATAATATAGGAATAAAATATTAGTAACAAATATTTCAAAAGCTTTATTCAAATATTTTTAAATCTTATTGTCCCAATCTTTTAATCTTATACTTACTTAATATACTATACTGATAACGAGTTTTGCAAAAATACTAAAGGCCGATTCACATTATAGCTCAGGTCACGCTCCGCTCACGCTCAGCTCAAGGTTCGGTCAAGTATTCTTACACGCATCTTAAATGGTGCTATTCACAGTAAACACAACGCTCATGTTCCGTCCCGCTCTTTTGACCGCGGCGATTCTCCAGGAGAATAGTTTGATCGTGACATGATCTGAGTGGAGTGGAGCGGCAGGGAAGTGTGAATTAGTAACAGTCAGGTGAAGGTACGATTTTCGCAACTCGATGGATGACGAACAGTTGATTGAATTGGTGCGCTGCTGTAAGGAATTGTACAAACAGGGAGATAGACTGTATTTTGATACGGTACAATAAAATTTATGTTTTGTCATTCGAAAGTACTGAAAAAATTTAGTTTCATCGTCATAGAGATCTTTATACAGAGTAAAAAACTTCCCTTCTGTTTTCATTGTTTTTAAAATATTGTGCACCCATATTCTTGGCTGTTTATTGGTTGACTGAACCTCTTCTTCGTCCAAACATAAAGCAATGACAGCCAAATCACTGTTAGAAAAATCTTTAAACATGTTAAACAAATTTATATATGCAAAGAACTGTGCCTATTCTCTGAGTCCCGCCAAATTGAATAGTATACCGAAATTCTTGATCGTGAGCGGAGCGTCACCTGAGCGCCTACTGTGAATAGTGTACACAATTCTTGATCGTGAGCGGAACTTGAGCGGAGCGTGACCTGAACGTCTAATGTGAATCGGCCTTTATGAGTCCAATTTCCGTTTTCCCATGCCGTTGCCATTAAACTGGTGAGTATTTCGTTTTATCTTGTATTTTGTTGGATGCATTAGTTATTAACTTCTTTTTTAATTTAAAGTTTTAGATGTGATTGGATTAGTTTAGATTAGGTTTTATTTTGTTATTTAATAGTCAATAATGATTTTTACAAAAACACTAATTCTGCAACCTGACAACAGTGTTTAAAACTTAATTTCAATATATTTACTCCACAAAAAGCAATATTAAGTCATATGTGGTACACTTTTATTAGAACTTAAAAATTTAATATATTTACTCCGCAAAAAAACAATATTAACTCATATGTAGTATACTCTTATTAAAACTTAAATCCAATATATTTACTCTGCAAAAAAAAAACAATATTAAGTCATATGGAGTCTCTTATTAAAATTTAAATTCAATATATTTACTCCGAAAAAAACAAATATATATGTGGCAACATTGAACCTGCGCAGAATATTGTATATTGTGCGCAAACGCGCTTGACTTATTTTTCCAAATAAATGAATTTTGGCCATTTTACAATATTTTATATTTTTGGATAATTTAACGGGGAAAATGATTGGTATTTACAATTGATTTATAAATTTTATGTAACTACTAAGGCTATTTCGTCTTTTGATAACATTTTTCTCTTGTTAATTTTTGATTTCCTATACTTTTTATGATTTTTTTTCAATTTTTGTTACATTTTTTCACTTTTTGTATGTTTCCGTAGACGTAAACATGAAAATTTTGCCTTTTTTCTATTTTTCAGGCTAAGTCCAACAAAAATTCGCATTTTTAGGGACCCTCACTAATGTAAACAAATACCTTTTTTACTTTAAATATAGCTAAATATTTAGTGTATTCTTTTGTTTAACCTAATTTTTTTTTCATTTAACTTTACTTTATTCTGTAGTTTTTAAAGTTTCCAAACTATTAATTTTTACCTTAAGCATACTTTTAATGGTTTTTATTATGTAAGTATTTTAAATGTAAATATTTATAGGTATAATTAATTTTAATGCTTTTAATTATATATATATATATATATATATATATATATATATATATATATATATATATATATATATATATATATATATATATATATATTTCACGTTTTTGTTTAATTATATATCTATTTTTCAATTTTAAATTTTCATTTCATATAATAATCTTGCCCATAATTTTATATGTGAGAGTGTGAAATAATTGAGTATATGGCAACACTGCCGTATATTAAGCTTACATTTAAGGTCAAACATATCTATAGGTTATGTTCATTGCACTAAAATTCAAGTTAACCGTATTCTCTGTATACAATTCTTCTCATTACAATGTCATAAATTAAATATCATAATTAATTATTTTATTTCAGAAAATATAGACAAAACTGTATCAAAATGGCATCAATACTGGAGTGATTTTTCTTATTTAAATACTCTTCTGATCTTCTAAAAGGTAAGTGGTTAACATTTATTGTAAAATATTCTTTATATTATTATACAATTCTTTTAAATATAGTCATATCAATATTATTTATTGCTGATAATAAGAAATATATAATAAAGCCCAATTTAATATACAAATAAGTTTCAAATTCGCATATACTTGTTGACAAGTTCAGAAGTTTTGTTGAAAATATGTTTTAAAGTAGAACTGTCCACAAAACTCAAACTACAGACTCTCAAGAAAAATGAAAAAAAAATTTTTATTACTTATTTTTTTATCAGGAAAGAAAAGCTGCAACAAAAAAATAGGGGTTCCCATTTAAAATTTCAAAGTTGCAACCCCCCAGGGCGTGATGGTGGGTGGTAGTTTTTGGTGTCTTTCGATAGAGCTTTAAAAATTATTACAGAAGTGTATTATCGGTTTTTTCATTCCGAAGTGTATTTCTCCAGATATCAAACCCTATTATAATTTTTTATAATAATTTTTAAAGTCCAATGCCGACCACATTCAGCAAATATCTGTTTTAAAGACTAAAATGTATAATATCAGATTATTTCCAATTCGATGTTTGTTTTTTGTAATTGAGACGTTATTTATTAACAATTTGAAAAAAAGTTTCGTACAAAAGTCAATTATTTTTTGATGAGGAATTAAAACATGCACTAAAAAATAGGGGTTTCTATTTAAAATTTCAAAGTTGCACCCCATTTCTTCCCTATGGGGTGGGGGTGGAGAATAGTTTTTAATGGCATTAAAAACACAACAAAAAACGTCTTTTTTGGTTTTTCATTGGGAAGTGTATTTCTCCAGATTTTAAACCCTATTCAAAATTTTCCTATGGTCACACCATAAATCTTTATTTTCCGATGTAGTTCCGTTAACAACTATTTGAGATAAATTTTCGTATAAAGTTACTTATTTTTTTATGAGGAAAGATAATCTGTAAAAAAAATTGGGGTTCCCATTTAAAATTTCATACACCTCCTCTCACCCCTAGGTGATGATGGTGGGTGGTAGTTTTTGGTGTTATTCGATAGAGCTTTAAAAATTATTACTCAAGTGTTTTATCGGTTTTTTCATTTGAAAGTGTATTTCTCGAGATATCAAACCCTATTCATAATTTTTAAAGTCCAATGCCGATCACATTCGGCATAATCGGTTTTAAAAACTAATTTATAATATCAGATTATTTCCAATTCGATGTTATTTTTTTGTCATTGAAATGTTATTTATTAACAATTTGAAAAAAAGTTTCACACAAAAGTCAATTATTTTTTGACGAGGAATTAAAATATACAATAAAAAATAGTGGTTGATATTTAAAATTTCAAAGTTGCACCCCATTTCAACCCCAGGGGTGTGGGTGGGGAATAGTTTTTAATGCCATTCGATAGATTTTTAAACAATATTAAATACGTGTTTTTTGGTTTTTTTATTGGGTCGTGTATTTCTCCAGATTTTAAACCCTATTCATACTTTTCCTATGGTAACAGGATAAATCTTTTTTTTTCGATTGTAGCTTCGTTTATCAACGATTTGAAAAGAATTTTCCTATGAAGTTACTTATTTTTTTATGAGGAAAGATAATCTGTAACAAAAAATAGGGGTTCCCATTTAAAATTTCAAAGTTGCACCCCCTCTCACCCCTAGGGGGTGATGGTGGGTGGTAGTTTTTGGTGTCATTCGATAGAGCTTTAAAAATTATTACATATGTGTTGTATCGGTTTTTTCAGTTGGAAGTGTATTTCTCAAGATATCAAAACCTATTCATAATTTTTAAAGTCCAATGCCGACCACATTAAGCAAATATCGGTTTTAAAAACTAATTTATAATATCATATATGATTTCCAATTCCATGTTTGTTTTTTTGTAATTGAGACGTTATTTATTAACAATTTGAAAAAAAGTTTTGTACAAAAGTCACTTATTTTTCGATAAGGAATTAAAATCTGCAATAAAAAATAGGAGTTTTATTTAAAATTGCAAAGTTGCACCCCACTTCACCCCCAGGGGGTGGGGGTAGGAAATAGTTTTTAATGTCATTCGATAGATTTTTAAACAATTTTAAATACATGTTTTTCGATTTTTTATTTGGAAGTGTATTTCTCCAGATTTCAAACCCTATTCATAATTTTCTTATGGTAACACGATAAATCTGTTTGTTCTGATTGTAGCGCCGTTTATCAACGATTTGAAAAAAATTTTCGTATGAGGTTACTTATTTTTTATGAGGAAAGAAAATTTGCAACAAAAAATAGGGGTTCCTATTTAACATTTCAAAGTTGCACCCCATCTCACCCCCAGGGCGTGATGGTGTGTGGTAGTTTTTGGTGTCATTCGATAGAGCTTTAAAAACTATTACAGAAGTGTTTTATTGGTTTTTTCATTTGGAAGTGTATTTCCCGAGATATCAAACCCTATTCATAATTTTTAGACGCCAGCACCGATCACATTCTGCAAATATCGGGTTTAAAAACTAATTTATAATATCAGATTACTTCCAATTCCATGTTTGTTTAATTTATATCAAATTATTTTCAATTCGATGTTTATTTTTTGTAATTGAGACTAATAATATTCGATAGATTTTTTAAACAATATTCAATTCGTGTTTTTTGGTTTTTTATTGGGAGGTGTATTTCTCCAGATTTTAAACCCTATTCATACTTTTCCTATGGTAACAGGATAAATCTTTTTTTTCGATTGTAGCTTCGTTTATCAACGATTTGAACAAAAATTTCGTATGAACTTACTTATTTTTTTATGAGGAAAGATAATCTGTAACAAAAAATAGGGGTTCCCATTTAAAATTTTAAATTTGCATCCCCTCTTACCCACAGGAGGTGATGGTGGGTGGTAGTTTTTGGTGTCATTTGATAGAGCTTTAAAAATTATTTCACAAGTGTTTTATTGGTTTCTTTATTTGGAAGTGTACTTCTTGAGATATCAAACCCTATTCATAATTTTTAACATTCGGCAAATATTGGTTGTAAAGACTAATTTATAATATCAGATTATTTCCAATTCGATGTTTGTTTTTTTGTAATTGAGACGTTATTTATTAACAATTTGAAAAAAAGTTTTGTACAAAAGTCACTTATTTTTCGATAAGGAATTAAAATCTGCAATAAAAAATAGGAGTTTTTATTTAAAATTGCAAAGTTGCACCCCACTTCACCCCCAGGGGGTGGGGGTAGGAAATAGTTTTTAATGTCATTCGATAGATTTTTAAACAATTTTAAATACATGTTTTTCGATTTTTTATTTGGAAGTGTATTTCTCCAGATTTCAAACCCTATTCATAATTTTCTTATGGTAACACGATAAATCTGTTTGTTCTGATTGTAGCGCCGTTTATCAACGATTTGAAAAAAATTTTCGTATGAGGTTACTTATTTTTTATGAGGAAAGAAAATTTGCAACAAAAAATAGGGGTTCCTATTTAACATTTCAAAGTTGCACCCCATCTCACCCCCAGGGCGTGATGGTGTGTGGTAGTTTTTGGTGTCATTCGATAGAGCTTTAAAAACTATTACAGAAGTGTTTTATTGGTTTTTTCATTTGGAAGTGTATTTCCCGAGATATCAAACCCTATTCATAATTTTTAGACGCCAGCACCGATCACATTCTGCAAATATCGGGTTTAAAAACTAATTTATAATATCAGATTACTTCCAATTCCATGTTTGTTTAATTTATATCAAATTATTTTCAATTCGATGTTTATTTTTTGTAATTGAGACTAATAATATTCGATAGATTTTTTAAACAATATTCAATTCGTGTTTTTTGGTTTTTTATTGGGAGGTGTATTTCTCCAGATTTTAAACCCTATTCATACTTTTCCTATGGTAACAGGATAAATCTTTTTTTTCGATTGTAGCTTCGTTTATCAACGATTTGAACAAAAATTTCGTATGAACTTACTTATTTTTTTATGAGGAAAGATAATCTGTAACAAAAAATAGGGGTTCCCATTTAAAATTTTAAATTTGCATCCCCTCTTACCCACAGGAGGTGATGGTGGGTGGTAGTTTTTGGTGTCATTTGATAGAGCTTTAAAAATTATTTCACAAGTGTTTTATTGGTTTCTTTATTTGGAAGTGTACTTCTTGAGATATCAAACCCTATTCATAATTTTTAACATTCGGCAAATATTGGTTGTAAAGACTAATTTATAATATCAGATTATTTCCAATTCGATGTTTGTTTTTTTGTAATTGAGACGTTATTTATTAACAATTTGAAAAAAAGTTTTGTACAAAAGTCACTTATTTTTCGATAAGGAATTAAAATCTGCAATAAAAAATAGGAGTTTTTATTTAAAATTGCAAAGTTGCACCCCACTTCACCCCCAGGGGGTGGGGGTAGGAAATAGTTTTTAATGTCATTCGATAGATTTTTAAACAATTTTAAATACATGTTTTTCGATTTTTTATTTGGAAGTGTATTTCTCCAGATTTCAAACCCTATTCATAATTTTCTTATGGTAACACGATAAATCTGTTTGTTCTGATTGTAGCGCCGTTTATCAACGATTTGAAAAAAATTTTCGTATGAGGTTACTTATTTTTTATGAGGAAAGAAAATTTGCAACAAAAAATAGGGGTTCCTATTTAACATTTCAAAGTTGCACCCCATCTCACCCCCAGGGCGTGATGGTGTGTGGTAGTTTTTGGTGTCATTCGATAGAGCTTTAAAAACTATTACAGAAGTGTTTTATTGGTTTTTTCATTTGGAAGTGTATTTCCCGAGATATCAAACCCTATTCATAATTTTTAGACGCCAGCACCGATCACATTCTGCAAATATCGGGTTTAAAAACTAATTTATAATATCAGATTACTTCCAATTCCATGTTTGTTTAATTTATATCAAATTATTTTCAATTCGATGTTTATTTTTTGTAATTGAGACTAATAATATTCGATAGATTTTTTAAACAATATTCAATTCGTGTTTTTTGGTTTTTTATTGGGAGGTGTATTTCTCCAGATTTTAAACCCTATTCATACTTTTCCTATGGTAACAGGATAAATCTTTTTTTTCGATTGTAGCTTCGTTTATCAACGATTTGAACAAAAATTTCGTATGAACTTACTTATTTTTTTATGAGGAAAGATAATCTGTAACAAAAAATAGGGGTTCCCATTTAAAATTTTAAATTTGCATCCCCTCTTACCCACAGGAGGTGATGGTGGGTGGTAGTTTTTGGTGTCATTTGATAGAGCTTTAAAAATTATTTCACAAGTGTTTTATTGGTTTCTTTATTTGGAAGTGTACTTCTTGAGATATCAAACCCTATTCATAATTTTTAACATTCGGCAAATATTGGTTGTAAAGACTAATTTATAATATCAGATTATTTCCAATTCGATGTTTGTTTTTTTGTAATTGAGACGTTATTTATTAACAATTTGAAAAAAAGTTTTGTACAAAAGTCACTTATTTTTCGATAAGGAATTAAAATCTGCAATAAAAAATAGGAGTTTTTATTTAAAATTGCAAAGTTGCACCCCACTTCACCCCCAGGGGGTGGGGGTAGGAAATAGTTTTTAATGTCATTCGATAGATTTTTAAACAATTTTAAATACATGTTTTTCGATTTTTTATTTGGAAGTGTATTTCTCCAGATTTCAAACCCTATTCATAATTTTCTTATGGTAACACGATAAATCTGTTTGTTCTGATTGTAGCGCCGTTTATCAACGATTTGAAAAAAATTTTCGTATGAGGTTACTTATTTTTTATGAGGAAAGAAAATTTGCAACAAAAAATAGGGGTTCCTATTTAACATTTCAAAGTTGCACCCCATCTCACCCCCAGGGCGTGATGGTGTGTGGTAGTTTTTGGTGTCATTCGATAGAGCTTTAAAAACTATTACAGAAGTGTTTTATTGGTTTTTTCATTTGGAAGTGTATTTCCCGAGATATCAAACCCTATTCATAATTTTTAGACGCCAGCACCGATCACATTCTGCAAATATCGGGTTTAAAAACTAATTTATAATATCAGATTACTTCCAATTCCATGTTTGTTTAATTTATATCAGATTATTTTCAATTCGATGTTTATTTTTTGTAATTGAGACTAATAATATTCGATAGATTTTTTAAACAATATTCAATTCGTGTTTTTTGGTTTTTTATTGGGAGGTGTATTTCTCCAGATTTTAAACCCTATTCATACTTTTAATATGGTAACAGGATAAATCTTTTTTTTCGATTGTAGCTTCGTTTATCAACGATTTGAACAAAAATTTCGTATGAACTTACTTATTTTTTTATGAGGAAAGATAATCTGTAACAAAAAATAGGGGTTCCCATTTAAAATTTTAAATTTGCATCCCCTCTTACCCACAGGAGGTGATGGTGGGTGGTAGTTTTTGGTGTCATTTGATAGAGCTTTAAAAATTATTTCACAAGTGTTTTATTGGTTTCTTTATTTGGAAGTGTACTTCTTGAGATATCAAACCCTATTCATAATTTTTAACATTCGGCAAATATTGGTTGTAAAGACTAATTTATAATATCAGATTATTTCCAATTCGATGTTTGTTTTTTTGTAATTGAGACGTTATTTATTAACAATTTGAAAAAAAGTTTTGTACAAATGTCAATAATTTTTTTATGAGGAATTAAAATATGCAATAAAAAATAGGGGTTGCTATTTAAAATTTTAAAGTTGCATCCCATTTCACCCCTAGGGAGTGGGGGTGGGAATAGAGTTTAATGTCATTCGATAGATTTTTAAACAATATTAAATACGTGTTTTTTGATTTTTTATTGGGAAGTGTATTTCTCCAGATTTTAAACCCTATTCATACTTTTCCTATGGTAACAGGATAATTTTTTTTTCCGGTTGTAGCGCAGTTTATCATCGATTTGGAAAAAAAATTCGTATGAAGTTATTTATTTTTTTACGAGGAAAGAGAATCTGCAACAAAAAATAAAAGTTCCTATTTAAAATTTCAAAGTTCTATTCAAATTTTCCTATTCCTAAACAAAGTAAATCAAAGTCAGATCCCGAAACATATAGGCCAATATCTCTTACTTGTAATATGGGCAAAATGCTAGAGAACATAACAAATATCAGACTCATGTGGTATCTGGAATCAAAGAAATTAATTATACCAGAACAAAGTGGCTTCTGAAAGCGTCGTTCTATTCTAGGCAACCTTATTGATGTAGAATCGGAAATACATGAGTCTTTCGCAATTAAACAACACTGTATTGGAATATTTTTCGACATTAGTATAGCCTACGATTCAGTATGGCAATAATCAATTTTAAAAATCCTCAGCGAACGGAAAATAAGGGGTAATATACTCAAATACATATCAAAATTATTAAAAAATAGACAATTTCAAGTCAGAGTAGACGGCGTATATTCCTCAACAAAAAATCAAGAAAATGGTATACCACAGGGCTTAAACCTTAGCAGTACTCTGTTTCTTGTTGCTATAAATTCTATTACCGCAAAAATTAAACATCTTATAAAAGCTAGGCTATATGCAGATAATTTAATTATTCTTTGTAGAGGAAAGAACCTAACAAACATCCATAACCATGTCCAAAAAGACATAAATCATATTGAAGAATAGTCATTCACAAGTGGTCTTCAGTTCAATACCCTCAAAACCAAAGCAGTATGATTTACGGAAAGTCACCAAATACAACCGAAGAACTTATATTTAAATGGAGGACAGCTTAAATATCTAGACGAAGTTAGATTCCTTGGTATGATCTTTGACCAAAAATTAACTTGGAAGATACATTTAGAATATTTAAAAGAGACATGTCAGCTTGGAATAAACTTCTTACGATCACTCGCAAACAAAAAATGGAGCGCCGACTTTTCTACATTACTACATATCTACAAGGTCCTAGTACGCCCCAAACTGGGATACACACCACACAACTACAATACAAACCCTATACTGGGAAACTAGAGAGATTCAACTCGCGTTTAGAAGACAATCTCCAAGTCTTTCGTATGCCGCGGCAGTATCGTCTAATCAAGATAATCCAGTTATCTTTCTATTACCGCCTGCATACCTACTTGTTAACAATAGGTATCCAATTTCCAGACACTTACGATATCTCCTCAATTCAAACCCCTTCTCCTTGGACAATTCGACTTCCCTCTACTGACACCAGATTATTGCACCTAAACAAATCAGAAACGCCAGCAAGTCAAATGAATCAAGAATTTCTTAACGTATTAAGCAAATATGGTAGCTGTTTCAAAGTTTACACCGATGCCACTAAAAAGGAATACGAAACTGGGGCAGCAATCTACTCATCAGATTATACAGAAGCTTACAAATTACCTTCATATATAACAACGTTCTCTGCTGAACTCTATTCGATACTAAAAGCATTAGTTCTGATAGTTAGGAACTAAATAGGAACTAAAATATGTAGAAAATATGAACATTAAAGGTAATTTTATATAGGTACCGTTACATACTGGAATCGAAGGAAAAGGGGTTGTAGTCAAAATAGTAAAAAATGCACCTACTAACCCAAACGCAGAAGAGAATACGAAATCTCTTCACACCGACATGAAAGCATTCTTTAAAGAAAACATTAATTCAGTCTGGCAGGATACATGGAAGAACTCCCCAATCAAGCTGTACGAAGTTGATATTAATCATCAAAAACTCCCAAAATTTAACAATAGAAGAGAACAAGTAACCTCCACTCGCCTCCGGATTAGTCATACTCGGTTGACACACGACTATCTACTAAAACATGCTAATAAACCTCTGTGTGACATGTGTAAAAGTCTCTTAATGGTAAAATATTGTTTATAGCAGTGCCCCAAGTATGATGTGCAACGCAAAATATATAAAATACCATCAACATTAAACAGTGCTCTTGGAAAAGACAGTGAAACTAAAAATATTTTCACCTTTCTCAAAGACTGCAAGCTGTTATCAAAAATCTAATATTTTACTTTGTATAGATTTATGCGTCATGTAAGGAGAAATAAAATTTTTAAAAAAGTGTTAAAAGTCATATTTGTAACTAAAACACCAGACATTTGATTCCTGTCCTCTCTGGATTCCAATAATTTTTTTTTGTACACAACTTTTGACTCACCTGTCCCAAATCAAACTTAATTTAACATTTCAAAACAATATTAAATCGCCGTAAAGCTCGTATCCGTGACCATAGTGGGTCACTTTATCAGATTAAAAATTTTATATTAAAAGAAGGAAGGACATTTTTTAGTTTGTTTACAACAGAAACTTATTATTTTGTATCAGTATTAAAATCACCGCATACTATGGTGTTACATTTGAAACCTAACTTTAAAACAAATTCAAGATTTTCGAATGTAACATCAACCATAATCTTTTATGGTTGATGTGTCAATTAGAAATTAAAACTAAAATTATGTGTTATGTATCAGTCTTATTTTTAATTTTATTACTAAAATCTATGCAAAATCATATTATATTAACGAAATACACATCTAAAGATATTGAATAATAGTCTATTTTCAAGTGACAATAACGCCAACAATTAAACACTTTATATTATTATAGTTATTTCATATTATTTTTTATCTATAACTTAATGCCGCCAATAAGTATCTAAATACCAATATTAAATAATTTATGTCACGCCCCTGTTCATATTCATAAATACCATTTAAATACATTATTATAAAAATCAATTTAAAATCGAACAATCAACGGCTGCTTCAGTTACGTCAAGGTAGATCATGCGCGCGCACTCGCCATTTCCAAAAACCTGGTATTGTGAGGCACTCATAAAATATGCTAATGATGGGCAAAGGTTTTTTTGTAATTTTTTCGTCATTAGTATACGAATAAACGCATAGGTTGTATAACGCTGTAAGAAAGTGAGAGAGGTGTGTGAGTGTTTAAAAAGTAAATTTTTAGTTTAAATCAGGTAAATTATTTAATTTAACTAGTATTAATGTATCATTTTTATTATCAAAGTACGTAAATATGTTTGAAATTGTACTACTACTAAAAATGTGACACAAATAGATATTTATACATATTGCATATATATTTTATGTCTGTTTTAAAAATTGCTATTTTATTATAAGATATACAAATCTTTATAAGCTATTATTCAAATTGGATCACCTGTAATGTTTTTAATATTGTCAGATTTACTATCGTCAATATCATAAATTATAAGGTCAACAGGTGTTGTTTTAAGTAGTATGATTCTCATATTCTTATGCAGTTTTTCGTTTCTTAAAGCTCTAAAATAAAAGTCCTGCAGTCTTTTTGTATTCCTTTTAATTTAGAAAATAAATGTATTGAATTTGGAGTCTTCTCTTTTTTATCTTATTCTTCTGATTTTTCCATTTTATTTCTTCTCTTCGAAAGTTAACGTTTAAAGAAATATTCGGGAATCTTTAGATTTGGTTCAAAACTTTATTTTAGTGAAAGGAAATACTCAATTAAATTTAGGAACAATAACTCTTCATCTTCTCCTTTTCATTCTCATATTCTCATGTAGTTTCTTTTTCTTAAAGGTTGTCATAACAAAAAAATTCCCGTCTTGAAATTTAGTACATGACTTCCTTTTATTCTAGGAAATACATGTGTTACATTTTAAGTCTTTCTATAGGTCCTTTTTATCGTCTTCTGCTGCTTAATATCCCCAAGTCATTTATTTTTCTTGAAAAATAAGTCTTATAGAATGCCATAAAATCTTAAAATTTGGTACAAAATATCCTTTTAATGTAGAAAGAGACTTAACTGCATAAGGAACACATCGGTATTTTCTTTTTCTTGTTCTCCTTATTATATTATCTTACAAATTAATTTTATTAGAGGAAGGTTTCTCAAGGAAAGTAATACAGTCTTCAAAATCTAATTTAATATATAGATTTTTCTTAATGCAAGAAACAAATTTTATTGAATTTGGGGTCAATAGATCGGTTTCTCCTTCTTGTAAATATTTTATTCTCATGTCCTTTGTTTTCCTTGAAAGATAAGTCCTGAAGAAAATATAAAAGAGTCCTCAAATTTAGTACAAAACATCCTCTTAATGCAGAAAGAAGTCTATTTGATTTCTTTGGTATGAACAAGATATTTTCTTCCATTTTCAATCCCCTTAATTTTTTCGTATTCGTAGACTGTGGAAATTTGGTACATAGCTTTCTTTTATGTCGAAAAGAAATTAATTGAATTTGAAATTGTTCGTTGTCTAGAGAAGCTAGAGAAAGATGGAAGCAATTGGGAGAGACCTACATTCAGGAGTGGATGGAAAAATGGTTGACAACGAGATCATCTATTTTAAAACCTCCAAATATTGTGCTTTATATTTTCCTTCTCCATCCTTCTAAAAGCTCTATTTATGATTTATTAAGCACCCATATTTCGCATCCATATATAGCTGTATAGTATGTAGACATATTTGGATTTTATTAACGATAGCAATGTCAAATTCATTCTATTTGTTTCCTATTACCATTGTAGCCTCTAATCCCCGTTCCTTATTTTCCTTTTTATCTAATTTTACACCCAGGTACTTAAGTCAATTTTGACACTATTTTGAACATGATAATTTTTGTATTTTTTTCCTTATAGTCCAAATCTTTTTTCCTCTTTTATTGAATTTATTATTTTTTTAGTTTTTTCTTACTTAGCCTACTGTTATTGAAATGGTGAATTTATTTCCTATCGTTTAAACTTGTGTATGTTGTAGGATTTCGTTCTAGAAGTTGTTCCATTTCTTTTGGTCGATTCTTTAAAATTTCTTAGTTTATTCGGCAAGAACAAATTTTTTTTAAAACAAGTAATTTAAAAATTTGAATAATTTCGATTAAGGGTGACCTGTTGATTAAAAAAATCTCAACACGTTGCCAGAAATTATGCATCGTTTTGCCGGAAAACCGAAAAAACTGTAGACCATTGGATTTTTATCAAATTTGGTTAATCGGCTATATTGGCGTCAATTTTGGTCCGAGAGTCAAGCAAATACACATTTCCTACATAAAATTGGCCGCTTGTTCTTCTGCCATACTCAGAATTTTTCTACATCTAACGGTTCGTGAGAAAAATTTCCACTTGGATGTCTGTATTTGCTGAAAATTTCGTAAAAATTAAAAGTGTATATTTTGTTTAAAATTTTAATTATTTCGATTAAGGGTGGCCTGCTGATTAAAAAAATCTAAACACGTTACCAGAAATTATGTACCGTTTTGCCGGAAAATCGAAAAAACTAGATTAATGGATTTTTATCAAATTTCGTTAATCGGCTATATTGGCGTCAATTTTGGTCCGAGAGTCAAGCGAATGAACATTTCCTAGATAAAATTGGCCGCTCGTTCTTCTACCATACCCAGAATTTTCCTACATCTAACGGTTCGTGAGAAAAATTTCCACTTGGATGTCTGTATTTGCTGAAAATTTCGTAAAAATTAAAAGTGTATATTTTGTTTAAAATTTTAATTATTTCGATTAAGGGTGACCTGCTGATTAAAAAAATCTACACATGTGGCTAAAAATTATGCACCGTTTTGCCGGAAAATGGAAAAAACTGTAGATTTTTTAATTCGATTTTTCCTCTTTTCCGGCAAACTGGGGTTAAGGGAACAGAAAAAATCACATGCTTGGAATAAGCTGGACCAAGTGCATGTACCGAAACAATAAACAAAATTTTTTTTTTGGAAAATTTGGAAAAAATGTTAAAAGGGGGTACCCTTGGATTTTTATCGAATTTGGTTAATCGGCCATATTGGCGTCAATTTTGGTCCGAGAGTCAAGCGAATACACATTTCCTACATAAAATTGGCCGCTCGTTCTTTTGCCATACCCAGAATTTTCCTACATCTAACGGTTCGTGAGAAAAATTTCCACTTGGATGTCTGTATTTGCTGAAAATTTCGTGAAAATTAAAAGTGTATATTTTGTTTAAAATTTTAATTATTTCGATTAAGGGTGGCCTGCTGATTAAAAAAATCTAAACACGTTACCAGAAATTATGCACCGTTTTGCCGGAAAATCGAAAAAACTAGATTAATGGATTTTTATCAAATTTCGTTAATCGGCTATATTGGCGTCAATTTTGGTCCGAGAGTCAAGCGAATGAACATTTCCTAGATAAAATGGGCCGCTCGTTCTTCTACCATACCCAGAATTTTCCTACATCTAACGGTTCGTGAAAAAAATTTCCAAATGGATGTCTGTATTTGCTGAAAATTTCGTGAAAACTAAAAGTGTATATTTTGTTTAAAATTTTAATTATTCGATTAAGGGTGACCTGCTGATTAAAAAAATCTACACATGTGGCTAAAAATTATGCACCGTTTTGCCGGGAAAATGGAAAAAACTGTAGAATTTTTTAATTCGATTTTTCCTCTTTTCCGGCAAACTGGATTAAGGGAACAGAAAAAATCACATGCTTGGAATCAGCTGGACCAAGTGCATGTACCGAAACAATAAACAAAATTTTTTTTTTGGAAAATTTGGAAAAAATGGTAAAAAGGGGTACCCTTGGATTTTTATCGAATTTGGTTAATCGGCCATATTGGCGTCAATTTTGGTCCGAGAGTCAAGCGAATACACATTTCCTACATAAAATTGGCCGTTCTTCTGCCATAACCAGAATTTTCCTACATCTAACGGTTCGTGAGAAAAATTTCCACTTGGATGTCTGTATTTGCTGAAAATTTCGTGAAAATTAAAAGTGTATATTTTGTTTAAAATTTTACTTATTTCGATTAAGGGTGGCCTGCTGATTAAAAAAATCTAAACACGTTACCAGAAATTATGCACCGTTTTGCCGGAAAATCGAAAAACTGTAGATTATTGGATTTTTATCAAATTTCGTTAATCGGCTATATTGGCGTCAATTTGGTCCGAGAGTCAAGCGAATGAACATTTCCTACATAAAATTGGCCGCTCGTTCTTCTGCCATACCCAGAATTTTCCTACATCTAACGGTTCGTAAGAAAAATTTCCACTTGGATGTCTGTATTTGCTGAAAATTTCGTGAAAATTAAAAGTGTATATTTTGTTTAAAATTTTAATTATTTCGATTAAGGGTGACCTGCTGATTAAAAAAATCTACACATGTGGCTAAAAATTATGCACCGTTTTGCCGGAAAATGGAAAAAACTGTAGATTTTTTAATTCGATTTTTCCTCTTTTCCGGCAAACTGGGGTTAAGGGAACAGAAAAAATCACATGCTTGCAATAAGCTGGACCAAGTGCATGTACCGAAACAATAAACAAAATTTTTTTTTTTGGAAAATTTAGAAAAAATGCCCTTGGATTTTTATCGAATTTGGTTAATCGGCCATATTGGCGTCAATTTTGGTCCGAGAGTCAAGCGAATACACATTTCCTACATAAATTGGCCGCTCGTTCTTCTGCCATACCCAGAATTTTCCTACATCTAACGGTTCGTAAGAAAAATTTCCACTTGGATGTCTGTATTTGCTGAAAATTTCGTGAAAATTAAAAGTGTATATTTTGTTTAAAATTTTAATTATTTCGATTAAGGGTGACCTGCTGATTAAAAAAATCTACACATGTGGCTAAAAATTATGCACCGTTTTGCCGGAAAATGGAAAAAACTGTAGATTTTTAATTCGATTTTTCCTCTTTTCCGGCAAACTGGGGTTAAGGGAACAGAAAAAATCACATGCTTGCAATAAGCTGGACCAAGTGCATGTACCGAAACAATAAACAAAATTTTTTTTTTGGAAAATTTGGAAAAAATGGTAAAAAGGGGTACCTTGGATTTTTATCGAATTTGGTTAATCGGCCATATTGGCGTCAATTTTGGTCCGAGAGTCAAGCGAATACACATTTCCTACATAAAATTGGCCGTTCTTCTGCCATAACCAGAATTTTTCCTACATCTAACGGTTCGTGAGAAAAATTTCCACTTGGATGTCTGTATTTGCTGAAAATTTCGTGAAAATTAAAAGTGTATATTTTGTTTAAAATTTTACTTATTTCGATTAAGGGTGGCCTGCTGATTAAAAAAATCTAAACACGTTACCAGAAATTATGCACCGTTTTGCCGGAAAATCGAAAAAACTGTAGATTATTGGATTTTTATCAAATTTCGTTAATCGGCTATATTGGCGTCAATTTTGGTCCGAGAGTCAAGCGAATGAACATTTCCTACATAAAATTGGCCGCTCGTTCTTCTGCCATACCCAGAATTTTCCTACATCTAACGGTTCGTAAGAAAAATTTCCACTTGGATGTCTGTATTTGCTGAAAATTTCGTGAAAATTAAAAGTGTATATTTTGTTTAAAATTTTAATTATTTCGATTAAGGGTGACCTGCTGATTAAAAAAATCTACACATGTGGCTAAAAATTATGCACCGTTTTTGCCGGAAAATGGAAAAAACTGTAGATTTTTTAATTCGATTTTTCCTCTTTTCGGCAAACTGGGGTTAAGGGAACAGAAAAAATCACATGCTTGCAATAAGCTGGACCAAGTGCATGTACCGAAACAATAAACAAAATTTTTTTTTTTGGAAAATTTAGAAAAAATGTTAAAAGGGGGTACCCTTGGATTTTTATCGAATTTGGTTAATCGGCCATATTGGCGTCAATTTTGGTCCGAGAGTCAAGCGAATACACATTTCCTACATAAAATTGGCCGCTCGTTCTTCTGCCATACCAGAATTTTCCTACATCTAACGGTTCGTGAGAAAAATTTCCACTTGGATCTCTGTATTGCTGAAAATTTCGTGAAAATTAAAAGTGTATATTTTGTTTAAAATTTTAATTATTTCGATTAAGGGTGGCCTGCTGATTAAAAAAATCTAAACACGTTACCAGAAATTATGCACCGTTTTGCCGGAAAATCGAAAAAACTAGATTAATGGATTTTTATCAAATTTCGTTAATCGGCTATATTGGCGTCAATTTTGGTCCGAGAGTCAAGCGAATGAACATTTCCTAGATAAAATGGGCCGCTCGTTCTTCTACCATACCCAGAATTTTCCTACATCTAACGGTTCGTGAGAAAAATTTCCAAATGGATGTCTGTATTTGCTGAAAATTTCGTGAAAATTAAAAGTGTATATTTTGTTTAAAATTTTAATTATTTCGATTAAGGGTGACCTGCTGATTAAAAAAATCTACACATGTGGCTAAAAATTATGCACCGTTTTGCCGGAAAATGGAAAAAACTGTAGATTTTTTAATTCGATTTTTCCTGTTTTCCGGCAAACTGGGGTAAGGGAACAGAAAAAATCACATGCTTGGAATAAGCTGGACCAAGTGCATGTACCGAAACAATAAACAAAATTTTTTTTTTGGAAAATTTGAAAAAAATGTTAAAAGGGGGTACCCTTGGATTTTTATCGAATTTGGTTAATCGGCCATATTGGCGTCAATTTTGGTCCGAGAGTCAAGCGAATACACATTTCCTACATAAAATTGGCCGCTCGTTCTTCTGCCATACCCAGAATTTTCCTACATCTAACGGTTCGTGAGAAAAATTTCCACTTGGATGTCTGTATTTGCTGAAAATTTCGTGAAAATTAAAAGTGTATATTTTGTTTAAAATTTTACTTATTTCGATTAAGGGTGGCCTGCTGATTAAAAAAATCTAAACACGTTACCAGAAATTATGCACCGTTTTGCCGGAAAATCGAAAAAACTGTAGATTATTGGATTTTTATCAAATTTCGTTAATCGGCTATATTGGCGTCAATTTTGGTCCGAGAGTCAAGCCAATGTACATTTCCTACATAAAATTGGCCGCTCGTTCTTCTGCCATACTCAGAATTTTCCTACATCTAACGGTTCGTGAGAAAAATTTCCACTTGGATGTCTGTATTTGCTGAAAATTTCGTAAAAATTAAAAGTGTATATTTTGTTTAAAATTTTAATTATTTCGATTAAGCGTGACCTGCTGATTAAAAAAATCTACACATGTGGCTAAAAATTATGCACCGTTTTGCCGGAAAATGGAAAAAACTGTAGATTTTTTAATTCGATTTTTCCTCTTTTCCGGCAAACTGGGGTTAAGGGAACAGAAAAAATCACATGCTTGCAATAAGCTGGACCAAGTGCATGTACCGAAACAATAAACAAAATTTTTTTTTTGGAAAATTTAGAAAAAATGTTAAAAGGGGGTACCCTTGGATTTTTATCGAATTTGGTTAATCGGCCATATTGGCGTCACTTTGGTCCGAGAGTCAAGCGAATACACATTTCCTACATAAAATTGGCCGCTCGTTCTTCTGCCATACCCAGAATTTTCCTACATCTAACGGTTCGTGAGAAAAATTTCCACTTGGATGTCTGTATTTGCTGAAAATTTCGTGAAAATTAAAAGTGTATATTTTGTTTAAAATTTTAATTATTTCGATTAAGGGTGGCCTGCTGATTAAAAAAAATCTAAACACGTTACCAGAAATTATGCACCGTTTTGCCGGAAAATCGAAAAAACTAGATTAATGGATTTTTATCAAATTTCGTTAATCGGCTATATTGGCGTCAATTTTGGTCCGAGAGTCAAGCGAATGACATTTCCTAGATAAAATGGGCCGCTCGTTCTCCTACCATACCCAGAATTTTCCTACATCTAACGGTTCGTGAGAAAAATTTCCAAATGGATGTCTGTATTTGCTGAAAATTTCGTGAAAATTAAAAGTGTATATTTTGTTTAAAATTTTAATTATTTCGATTAAGGGTGACCTGCTGATTAAAAAAATCTACACATGTGGCTAAAAATTATGCACCGTTTTTGCCGGAAAATGGAAAAAACTGTAGATTTTTTAAATCGATTTTTCCTCTTTTCCGGCAAACTGGGGTTAAGGGAACAGAAAAAATCACATGCTTGGAATAAGCTGGACCAAGTGCATGTACCGAAACAATAAACAAAATTTTTTTTTTGGAAAATTTGGAAAAAATGTTAAAAGGGGGTACCCTTGGATTTTTATCGAATTTAGTTAATCGGCCATATTGGCGTCAATTTTGGTCCGAGAGTCAAGCGAATACACATTTCCTACATAAAATTGGCCGCTCGTTTCTTCTGCCATACCCAGAATTTTCCTACATCTAACGGTTCGTGAGAAAAATTTCCACTTGGATGTCTGTATTTGCTGAAAATTTCGTGAAAATTAAAAGTGTATATTTTTGTTTAAAATTTTAATTATTTCGATTAAGGGTGCCTGCTGATTAAAAAAATCTAAACACGTTATCAGAAATTATGCACCGTTTTGCCGGAAAATCGAAAAAACTAGATTAATGGATTTTTTATCAAATTTCGTTAATCGGCTATATTGGCGTCAATTTTGGTCCGCGAGTCAAGCGAATGAACATTTCCTAGATAAAATGGGCCGCTCGTTCTTCTACCATACCCAGAATTTTCCTACATCTAACGGTTCGTGAGAAAAATTTCCACTTGGATGTCTGTATTTGCTGAAAATTTCGTGAAAATTAAAAGTGTATATTTTGTTTAAAATTTTACTTATTTCGATTAAGGGTGGCCTGCTGATTAAAAAAATCTAACACGTTACCAGAAATTATGCACCGTTTTGCCGGAAAATCGAAAAAACTGTAGATTATTGGATTTTTATCAAATTTCGTTAATCGGCTATATTGGCGTCAATTTTGGTCCGAGAGTCAAGCGAATGAACATTTCCTACATAAAATTGGCCGCTCGTTCTTCTGCCATACCCAGAATTTTCCTACAACTAACGGTTCGTAAGAAAAATTTCCACTTGGATGTCTGTATTTGCTGAAAATTTCGTGAAAATTAAAAGTGTATATTTTGTTTAAAATTTTAATTATTTCGATTAAGGGTGACCTGCTGATTAAAAAAATCTACACATGTGGCTAAAAATTATGCACCGTTTTGCCGGAAAATGGAAAAAACTGTAGATTTTTTAATTCGATTTTTCCTCTTTTCCGGCAAACTGGGGTTAAGGGTACAGAAAAAATCACATGCTTGCAATAAGCTGGACCAAGTGCATGTATCGAAACAATAAACAAAATTTTTTTTTTTGGAAAATTTAGAAAAAATGTTAAAAGGGGGGTACCCTTGGATTTTTATCGAATTTGGTTAATCGGCCATATTGGCGTCAATTTTGGTCCGAGAGTCAAGCGAATACACATTTCCTACATAAAATTGGCCGCTCGTTCTTCTGCCATACCCAGAATTTTCCTACATCTAACGGTTCGTGAGAAAAATTTCCACTTGGATGTCTGTATTTGCTGAAAATTTCGTAAAAATTAAAAGTGTATATTTTGTTTAAAATTTTAATTATTTCGATTAAGCGTGACCTGCTGATTAAAAAAATCTACACATGTGGCTAAAAATTATGCACCGTTTTGCCGGAAAATGGAAAAAACTGTAGATTTTTAATTCGATTTTTCCTCTTTTCCGGCAAACTGGGGTTAAGGGAACAGAAAAAATCACATGCTTGCAATAAGCTGGACCAAGTGCATGTACCGAAACAATAAACAAAATTTTTTTTTTGGAAAATTTAGAAAAAATGTTAAAAGGGGGTACCCTTGGATTTTATCGAATTTGGTTAATCGGCCATATTGGCGTCACTTTTGGTCCGAGAGTCAAGCGAATACACATTTCCTACATAAAATTGGCCGCTCGTTCTTCTGCCATACCCAGAATTTTCCTACATCTAACGGTTCGTGAGAAAAATTTCCACTTGGATGTCTGTATTTGCTGAAAATTTCGTGAAAATTAAAAGTGTATATTTTGTTTAAAATTTTAATTATTTCGATTAAGGGTGGCCTGCTGATTAAAAAAATCTAAACACGTTACCAGAAATTATGCACCGTTTTGCCGGAAAATCGAAAAAACTAGATTAATGGATTTTTATCAATTTCGTTAATCGGCTATATTGGCGTCAATTTTGGTCCGAGAGTCAAGCGAATGAACATTTCCTAGATAAAATGGGCCGCTCGTTCTTCTACCATACCCAGAATTTTCCTACATCTAACGGTTCGTGAGAAAAATTTCCAAATGGATGTCTGTATTTGCTGAAAATTTCGTGAAAATTAAAAGTGT